>NW_008654640.1:0-69190 GCF_000695815.1 Acanthisitta chloris
TGAGGTTTGTGTTGTTCCACCTCTCAAACCTATCAAGGTCTCTATGGAAGTTAGAAGAGGGACCAATCTGCCTCTGACATTCCAGGAGAGAAAACTTCCCAGCAGTTGTGAAGGTGTGTAAAAGGATGTGATCTCTGTTCCTAAAGTGAATACCAAGTTGAACACCTCATAGATCTTTCAAAGCTCTAATTCGTCAGAGCCTAACATGAAATAGGACAGACAAATTGTTGCTTAGAAGTTCTGTTTCTTCTCTTTGACTCAAGGAAGTTAGAATGACTAGCTCTTCGTAGGGTGAGCAAGTCAGAGATGTAGAGATGCACAAAGGGCTTGGTAGAGCTTAGCCAAGTATTGCTTGGTGTATGCTGCTCGGGCAGGTGTGCTAACTCTGGTGTTGTGTCTCCAAAGATGGGGTTGGTATTAGTCACCAATACCAAGGTGGGAAGCAATTCCACTTGCATGGTCATGGTCATCAACCAGGGATGTGACTTCTTATTCCAGGATGGTTAAGTCCCATTTGTGTGAGCTGTGGAGTGACTCTTTGGCTGCCACATGCTCCTCTTTTCAGAAGCAAATCTTCTGCATAGCTTCCACATCTATGTGTGTCTCTGTCCCTCTTACAAGGGCCAAAAGGAATAAACATTTTTTCTAGCATTTTATGTAAACAGCTTGATTTTGTTTTAATTTTGTGTAAAGCTCGTGAACAGTTTTATACCTTTGTATAACTTGCAAGAGAGAGGATAATTGTTCACACAGTGCTGTGCTGAGGGGGGTTTGTCTGATTTATTTTATTCCTAATCATGGGATTAAATCACATCCACACAGATGTGTTCATAGCACACAGTGGCTCTGAAATGAAGAGCTATAATAGCAGCTGTGTTGAACTAATCCTGGGAAAAATTAGCATGTCTAGTTTCTTAATTTTAAATTTGAAGTGACTATTGCAATTGATATGGAAAATGCATTTCTAGACCACCACTATAAACTCCTCATAGTGACATTTGTAAGTTTAATCCTTTACTTTCCACATAATTACATTTTAGTGTTTAGTTATTCGTGCTGCAAAATCTGTAAGAACCTTGACAAAATGATATGAAAACCAGATTATACCACGTTCTGAAATGAGCTAAGCGTAGCTCCCATTCTCATCTGTAGCTCTTGCTTAAACTCCAGTGTGAGACTGCAGGTAAAATCGGTGTGAGATATGTAGATATGTGGCATGAAATCCAGATTATTTTGGAGTTTACTATCTGTGGTGAGAAGTTAACACTCATCACAAATTGTGGGGATTTGTCCATGACATCAGATGAGCATTTTAACCTCTGGTGTGTATGCTAGGACAGAAAAGAGTCAAATCTATTTGTAGGTGCTGACAAGCAGCATTTTTGTCCAGATAATGTGTTTTGTTTGCCACTTTACAGGATCATCTCTTTTCCCATGGTTATCTTCATGCAATTCGAGGTGATATGATTTTTAACCATTTGCCACTAGAGTTAAAATTACTGTAAAGCTCATTTAGATACAGATAAGTGTGGCTGCAAAATCCCTGTTTTACTGCTTGAAAGAAATCTGGTGACTTTTCTAAATGATTTGTCATGAGGAACCTAAGGTGACCTATTGTTTGCTCTTCTGATTTCACAAAACAACAGAGGTATCTAAGTAGTATTACTTACTGTCTCTTAGCCTTGAGCCACCTGCTCTGGTGGGAGGTGTCCCTGCCCAGGGCAGGGGTTGGGACTGGATGATCCCTAAGGTCCATTCCAACCCCCAAAGTTCTGTGATTCTGTGACTAGTGGAGGAACATACCTCAAGAGCCTAGTTGCTCGGGGCAGGTTGTCTTCCAGTTTTCATCAGCCGTGGCTTGTCTAAGGACTAAAGATAACATGGTTTTGTCAAGGTTTAATTTGGTTTTTTCATCGGATGTGGAAATGTTTGACTTTGGGTGGATATTATTCATGGGCTTCGTAAACTCTTTGAGCATTCTACTGCGTGTTTACCTGCACAGTGTTGATAAAGCTGATGTTTCAGCTCTGAAACCTTTTACCCTGGTGCTGGCTGTGCTCAGCTGCATTTGGTAAGAGCAGTCCCACTGAGTTGAGCTCTGGTTCCCTGGAGTTATTTGTGCAGAGACACAGCTCAGCACAGGAGTGGTTCTGTAATCTTCAGCAGGGTTACTTACGTACTTAGTATTAAGTGCAGTAGTCATTGCGTTGCTCAAGGAGAGTTGCAGCCAGGTCAGGATTTGGCTCCTGCTGTGCACTTGCCTGGTAGCACTTTGGGCAGCAGGCAGGCTGGGTGGCTTTGGGTGCTTGGCCAAGGTGGTGACCCTGGGATGTGTGTGCATGCTCTGATCTCTCCTATCAAGCAACCCTTGGGGCCTGCAGTTCAGGCAATCTCCCCTTGCTGTCAGTGCCAGGGCAGCATGTGCTGGTTGCCACCAGGACTCAGTGCTGTCCCTTCCCCCTGCCTCCCTCCCTGCTCCACTTGCTGCCACAGGCTGCTCTGGGTGTGGGGAAGGTGTTGCTGAGGCTCAAAGCTTCAGCCCCTGCAGGTGCCCGTGGCCCAGGGCAGGGCAGGGAGGACAGTGTGACCTGCTGCTGGGGCAGGCAGCAGCCCTCTCTGGGTGCCAGCTGCCCTGCCCAGGGCCACATGTCTCTGTGACTCCCAAGAGGTAGTCAAGTTCAGTTGTCATTTTCTGTCTCAGTTCTCTAAGCTGTTCTACAGCCTTCTCCTCATGTTCACTAATTTGAGTCATAGCCTCACAAAAGCTGAACATGTGGGGAGAATAATCTTCCTCCCCATCCTTGGAGAAATTGTATTGAAGACCTGAGCCTCTACTACAGGTCTCTGTTTCTTCCATCTCCTTCTGATTCTGCATGTCACTGCCTCCATTAGGAGAGCTGAGCTCTTTCACTCTGTCAGTGGATCTCAGTGTGTTTAAGGTGCACTCACACAAACTCATGCCTGGAGAAATCATTGCTATCATGCAGGTCCTTGAGTTTGTTCCTATGAGAGAGTTTCTTAGCACCTGGGTCAGTTTGCTCTCCCAAAAAGGGGTATGAGACTTATTCTGAAGGGCCTGCAAGGAGCTGGAGAGGGACTCTGTGTTAGGAACTGCAGTGATAGGACAAGAGGTAATGGGTTCAGACTGCAGGAGTGAAAGTCTAGGTTGGATGTGAGAAGAAAGCTTTTCCCTGTGAGGGTGATGATACACTGGCCCAGGTTGCCCAGGGACATGGTGCCTGCCCCAACCCTGGCAGTGTTCAAGGCCAGGCTGGATGAAGCCTTGAGCAACCTGGTGTGGTGGGAGGTGTCCCTGCCCAGGGCAGGCGGTTGGGACTAGCTGATCTGTATAGTCCATTCCAACCATAAATTCTACGATTCTATGATTCTGTGTCTCTTCCCAAGTGTCTGGGGTGCCAAAGGCATCTCCCTGCACGTGGGATTTGCTTCCTTGGGCTCTGTGGCTACTGGCCTGGCCCAATGCCAATGGGCATACATGTTGTCAGCCTCCAGGTTCAGCTGTGCCAATAGGATTGCTCTTCCAGGAAAATTTAATTAGCAGGATCAAGACCCAAGTGGGTTTGGCAGGCAGCGTGGGGAGGGGAACTCGGGGGTGAAGCCATGGAGCGAGTGGCAGAGCCAGGGGCTGTGGACGTGGCAGAGCTGCTGCACTCCTGCTCCTGGATAACCAGCAGCATGTCCTGCCACGAGCCACAGGAGTAGCTGTTTCTGCCTGTTAGCTGACGAGGATTATTTTTAGGAATGAAACCAAATTTTATTCATTGCTCACTGACTTTGGAAATGAATAAGCAGAGTAGATCTTCTTTAATTGACTAACTATTGTATTCTCTTCACAGTGTATTTAACAAGCCTGTGAGTGTTTGGTAGTTTCCTAGCGAAGGAGTTTTGAAACTCAGCAGTGATCAGGGATCCTTGTCTTAATAAAGCCTCAAACCAAGAGGAAACCTCAGTATTGACATAGTGTTGGACTTTGGGGATATGAAGTTACAACAAAATATGTTCATGCCCTGTGGGGATTTTGTTTAGTTCCTGGATAAAGAATCAGAGTCATAGAATTTTAGGGGTTGGAATGGAGCTTAGAGGTCATCCAGCTCCAACCCCCTGCCCTGGGCAGGAGCACGTCCCACCAGAGCAGGTTGCTCAAGGCTTCAGCCAACCTGGCTGTGAACACTGCCAGGGTTGGGGCAGCCACAGCCTCCCTGGGCAACCTGGGCCAGTGTCTCACCACCCTCACAGGGGAAACGTCTGCCTGATATCTAACCTAAATTTCCCCTCCTTCAATTTGTACCCATTGCCTCTAAAGATGTTTTTTGATGTGACTTGCTGTGTGAGTGCGATGTTGACCTGAGAGTTGAAATAAATTAAAGATACTAATCACTGAGGTAAAAATTAACAGTGGTATTGATTTATCTTTGATTGGTTGGTTGGGTTTGGTTTTGCTGGTGTGGGAGTAGGCTCCCTCTGAAGCTAATGGTGCTATTATGTGGGCCGAGTGCTGTCAGTAGTTTCTTTTCCCTTCTTGATGCAAAGCTTATTCCAAACTTGATTCAGAGCTCATTGAAGCCAGAGGAAATTGTTTTGTTATTGAACAGGATGTTTGGGTTGGTTTTGAGTCACAGTGCAGCATTAGAGACTCATTGGATCGTGTGTTTATTGCATCGTAGGCTCTAAGGCTTATGCCCACAGTCCTATCATCCACCTACACAGCCCTGCAAACCAAGCATCAGCCACTTCACCTGCCCCAGTTTAACTCTGACTGTACAGTACCTGCTGTGCTGACAGGACAATGTCAGGTTCAGCCAGGTGCTAATAATCTTCCCTTGCGCGACATATCCCTGACAACATCCTTGTTTGTGTCCTTTGCATTCTCCACTGAGTTCCCATCTGAAGATGTGAATTATTGTACTTCTTTGCTTTATTTGGCTTTTGTTATCATGTGGCCACTTTAGGGAATGTAAGTGTAGTTGTTTTGGTCTCTATCTGAAGGAGGAAAGCACTAGCAGAGTCAGCATGGACCTTTAAGCACTCCCTTGTTTGCCTGCATGATACATTTATCTTGCTTCCCTGAACAAAGTAGGAGCAAAGTGGTGTGTTAGGTGCTTCTTCCTCAAACCTGGGGTCTGTGCTGCTGCCTAACAGAGGTCCAACCTGCACGTGCTCTCCCTCGCAGCTGTTTGGGATGGGGATGGCAGTTTTGGGGCTCCTCTGATTGCATCACAAGCCAGTTCAAGTGCTTAATTTGAGACGCCCTCTCAGCCCAATGAAAGCTCATCCACTGATGGTTGAATGGGTAGATTTGACTGAGTTTCTGATCAGAAAAGTGGCAGCAAACAAATGGCAATGGGTGGGGGCAATGAGGTGCTTTCATTTTGGCCTTGGTAAGCGATTGATTCGTCTTGAGCTGTGTCATGAAATAAAATCCCAAGTAATATCTGAAGTATCTGATCATACAGTGGCTCCAGTTGACTCCAGCAGGACTAATTCCTTAAGAAATCTTAGCTCTGAGAACTTCCGTAGCACTTTAGCAGTTCTCACACACGTGCTAGGATCTATCAGCCTTTGTTTTTCTGTATGTTTGAGGGAAGAGCCTTTGTATTGGTCTGTCAGGGGCTGATATGGACCAAAACTTGCACAGATAGCACTGTGCCTAGTTTGACACTCAGGTTTCATACATACTTTATCTTGGGTTTATGGTCCCAAAAGGAATTAAAAGTATATGGGAATATAGAGGCTTCTTGTATCAATACAGCCAAAAGGATTATGTCCATTGTAGACTTTTCTAAGTCACAGTGTTTGTTCCCAGAGTGTCCCAAATAGCTTCACTTTGTAGAAAAACTTGTGTAACAGTAAACTTTTAATCTAACTTGTAACCTTGGGGACAAATACAACAAAGGAAATTGCTATAAACGGTTAAACTTTGAGTTAGTCAGTATGGCAATGTCCCTTTGTGAAGCAGGCACATATTATCCACAAATTGTTTGCAGTGAGGAAGCACAAAAGGAGTCAGCTCTGGTCTTCAAAGCAGGATGGGGCTCTGGAATCAGTTTATATTTTCCTGCTTGATTCACTTTGACTGTTCAAAGCAGCTCTGTGGTCAGTAGTTGGGAGAAGATTCTTTCTTTTGGCATTCCTCCCCATGTTTTCATTACTGGAGTGATACTAAATTAGAAGAAGGTTCTTTCTATACTTTGCTTATATTTTTAGTAGATTCCTTCCCTAAAGACAATGTAGTCCCAGTAACTCGTTTTGAATGTCTGGAAATGGACAGTTCTGATAACACTTAGCTGAAAAAAAAGCAGTTGTACCTCCTTCCTGCAGCTCTTTTTGCTTTGTACTGCTGCAAGCTGTGGTGGCCACAGCTTGAGCTGGTGGGATTTTGTGTTGGGTTTTCTAACCAGTTCTGTCTCCTGGAGTTCACTGATTGAAGAGACCACACCTTGAATCCTGTGCTCAGTTCTGGGCCCCTCAGCTCAGGAGGGACATTGAGGTGCTGGAGCAGGTCCAGAGAAGAGCAACGAGGCTGGTGAAGGGACTGGAGCACAAGTGCCATGAGGAGAGGCTGAGGGAGCTGGGGGTGTTCAGCCTGGAGAAGAGGAGGCTCAGGGGAGACCTTCTCACCCTCTGCAACTCCCTGACAGGAGGTTGGAGTCAGGTGGGGGTTGGTCTCTTCTCCCAGGCAACCAGCAGCAGGACAAGAGGGCACAGACTCAAGCTCTGCCAGGGGAGATTTAGGTTGGATATTAGGAAGAGATTTTTCACAGAGAGAGTGATCAGGCATTGGAATGTGCTGCCCAGGGAGGTGGTGGATTCACCATCCCTGGAGGTTTTCAAGCTGAGACTGGATGTGGCACTTAGTGGCATGGTCTAGTAACCATGGCAGGGTTGGACTTGATGATCTTTGAGGTCTCTTCCAACCCGTTTGATTCTGTGATTCTATGATTCCAAGAGCCACAACTGTCAGGCTCTCAAAGCAGGAGGTGGCGTTGGATTGGGGAGTGTTCCCTTTAGTGCCTCTGCAGTACTTTAGGGTGTGTACAGATAGGGAAGCAATTGCTGCATGGCTTTTTTTTCCCATCCTGAAGAATCTTTGTGGTATCTTTTGTGCTGTTTAAATCATGTATATGAAAAATCCTTTGCAGCTTTTATTGACTTTCTTTTGTTTTCATTTTCAGAGTGAAGGAGTTAGTTTTCTCACCATGACCTCAAACGACAGAGTACAACATTCAAAGAAGCTGCTCAGCATTTACCTTTCTGTTTGTTTGTTTTTGGGGGTTTTGTTTTGGTGTTGTTTTTTTGGTAACTGAAGCTGCTTAAGGTTTACTTTTTATTCTTGTTATTGTTGGCCCCAACAGTTACTTAACTGTTGTTGGGCTGAACTGTGCAACAAATCCGGGAGGAAGGGAAAGCAACCTGCCTAACTCATTACCTGTCCATGGCATCTATGGTATCATTTTGCTGCTGTCTCGACAAGAAGTTGGAGATGCTGTCTCAGTCGTAGGAACTTCTCTGCTGGCCTCTACCCAATGGCCAATGCCTTCATTTCCTTTTTCTTCAGAGACAAACTATTTAATCTTTGGCATATTAGGGGATTCTGTAACACCTGCTGAAGCAGCAAGATCTGGTATTTACTGGCGTAATTTCAAGCCTCCCACAGTACTACCTCAGTCAAAAGTAAAGCCGGATTTGCGGAGTTGGTGTACGACAGGAGCTCCTTTCCCTCTGTGCTGAGTCTCTCCAGGACAGTCTCCAGCCTTACTGAGCCTGCAATGCTCCAGCTGCTGCTGCTGGGTGGGGAATCACTAGCCACAGGGTTTGCTTCGCAGATGGAGCCTAAGTAGGGCACTGAAGAGTCTAAACTGGGACGAAACTCTGTGGATCAGACTTGGACGGAGGATTCAGAGTGGTTAAAGAGTCTAAAAGTGTAACCGAAGCATCGCGAGTTAAAAACATCAGACTGTCTTGGGGGTATCTCTCTGTACCTTGGACACACTTGTTTAATCCTCTCTGTGTAGGTGTTGATGTAGGTACTTCAGATTGCAAAACCCTTTTCTTCTATTTCCCAGCTCACTCTGTCAGCTGACCCTGTTCTTAGCTGCATCTCTGTAACCAAAAACCCGCTAGGAGCGCGGGGATGGTGATGGGCACCAGGCAGGTCGAGGCCCAAAGTTAGCACAGTGTTACTTTGCCCTACAGAAAGTCCTGCTGTTTGCCTTTGGCCAGGGAAGCACCACTGTAGCTGCAGGCACTGCTGCAGGGAAGAACAACCATTGCAGGCACTCATCCTGAGTTCTTTTCAAGGCTGCCTGAGCACCACATTCCCAGTGGCCTGAAAACCCGAGTGATGTGGCAGCTACTGTCACCAGGATCACACTCAGGTCTTGCACCAGGCTAGCAGAATGTCCTGCCACCTCATTTCTCCCGAGATACGTTTGCTGAAGATCTGTGTGCGTTCTAAGGTACCTCCCCAGTGCCTGCTCTGCCAGACATGTAAGTATTGCTAAGTTAGGAGTTATGTGAGGCTTTTTGCTTTCTTTTTTCTAAGTTTTTCAAGTCATTGTGCTCGGTGGAACCTGTACTTCACTATTAGCAATGCATTACCCTTTGAGATTCTTTCTTTTCCCGAGGAAGACAAGAGTCAGTGTCTTACAAACACAATGTATGGCAACGTGGTCTTCCTGCTTACATGCTGAATCTTTAGAACTGAGGATTGTATTACAAGACAAAGATGAATGTAAACTAATTCCTTCCCTACCCCACGGCACACTATGTTTCTCAGTGTAATTTTTGGGGTCTTAAATCACAGCAGTGCATAGGCTAACAGAGTATTAGGTCAAAAATCGTTTAAATATCTGATCTGTTTGAGTTGTTGGGGTTTTATTTAAAAATAACAATAATACTCTAAAATGCTTCTGAGACATTCTGAAATGCTGCTTGTCCAGGTCTGGGGCTAAACAAACACATACCTTTTGACATTTTCTGTTCCCCCCAGCACTGAGTGTGGTACCTGCTGAAAAAAAAGGTTTGAAGTGTCCCTCTGTACCAGTTAAGACATGATGCCACTAAAACAAACAGCTGAGATGTGTACAGCAACTTCCAGAAAACCCAAGGTGACAATGTAGTCAACTCTCCTCTCTCATGTATATTTCACAAAGGCATATGCAATACTTACCTTCTTAATTTAGTTTACAGAATGGAACCAAAATGTATAAATGTTATGTTTGCTAAGACTTCACGATGTATATTGGATCTTTGTACATTTTGCCTGACTTACCTTAAATTTAAACTATTTTTTGCTATCTGAGGGTGACAGTTATTGAGCAGTGTTTCCTTTTGGGTACGTATTGGTTCTGGATATCAAGATGTTAAATATATTTCTTGCTATTGTGATATGACAAGAGACTTAACTTATCTTGCTGTGTCTTCCAATGTACACGCTGTATATAAGGGTAAATGTGATGCTGCTGGAGACCAGAATAAATGGAACTAGAGTAGTGTGTTGTATTTAGTCTGTATTGATCATGGATGCTCTCCCTAATAGCCATATGCAATAAAATACCTTATTTATGAAAGGACTGAGGTGTTTGTGTGCTGCTTTTCCCTAGGGGTGAAGTGGATTTTTCTGATGGCTCACACAGAATCAGTTTATTCTCCCTTTTAAACACACTTTCTATGACTAAATCTTCCTGCTCTGCACAGGAGGCTCAGGGGCTCGGGGCAGGGAAGGTGCTGGTGAGGGACAGGGGGTGACAGCAGTAGCTTCACACAAAGCTTGGTGTCCATTTTGCAGCAGTCTTCTGAGGGCTCCTTTGTTAAGCTCAGGAGTGTCTGGGTGACATATCTCTGCTGATCACGTGCAAGACCTGCTGGTGTGAGGATGAGAATCAACTCTGTGCCTGCCATGCTCAGTCATTTGGAGTGAAGTCCTGCCTTGGGATATGGGGTTATATTCTTCTGGCTCTGTCATAGTAACCTTTCTGGTTACCTTACATTTTGGGGATGGCTGAAGGACCCTACTTGTACAACTTGGCTTTGAAGGACAAAACCTGGCTCAGTGTGGCAAACTTGGGCCCTTTTAAAGTGGCTTGAATGAAAAAGAGCAGTTCTGTCTCTTGCTGTGCTAGGATCACCCTGTGGCTGCTGGAGTGTCCACAGGGTGCAGACAGAAATCACACACAATGTATGTGATGTCCGAGAGTGAACATTCAGTCCCTTCCCTCGTGTCCTGACCTCCTTAGCTGGAGGCTTTGCTAGGGGAGAAAAAATGGGATGCTGTGCATCTGGTGCCTACATCCTTGAAGAGGAAAACAGTTGCTTTGGTCTTTAGTCCTGCAAAAAGACCAGAAAGTGCAGGGGGTGTGTTGTGCCATTATAAAATGTGACAAGCATAGGTGAAGCTCTCAGGGTTCATGTAAATGTGTGTTCACTTAAGCTACAGAGATAAGGGGGAAATAAGGGATGCAGCAGCAGCACTGCCTGTCTGTAACTGTGGTCAGTGGGACCCAGAGGTAACTGGGAGGTGTTTGCCCCTTCCCTACAGAGCAGTGGTTGCCTCAGAGTGTCATGCACCTGCCGTGGGATCAGGGTGTGAACACAGACACCGAGAGGAAAGTTCATGCTGACCCTTCTCTGAGCAGGGTCACCCAGATCACCTCCACCATGGCCACCCTGTACCCTCTCACTGCTGCCAGTTTGCAGTCCAAATGTCACAGACTTGCACAAAGACAAACCCTGGGGCTCTGGTCCCAGTGGTCCCAGATAGCAAGATGCCACCACTGCATTCCTGGTGATTTGCTGCAGTCAAAGCTCTGACTCAGACTCATTTGGGAGGTTGTTTATGTGTTCCTGATACTTTGGTTTTCAAGCTTGAGATCCTCTGAAGCTTTTCTGTGCTGTTTGAGCAGTACTTGGAGAGATTCATTATAGCCAGTTATTTACCCTGCTTATGTTGGTCTTTAGTAGGATACTCGAGAATACTTTGTTTCCTAGTACTCCAGACCTGCCAACCACTGCCCATTTTCTCAATGCTGAGCTGCATTAGTTTCATTCCTGTTTGATGTGTCAATGGAAGCAGAGAGCAGTTTTCACAGCTAGTCAGTGCCTTTAGCCAATGAATCCATAGAGCAACCTGATATTCATTTCAGCTGCAGATAAATCAACATTTCTCCAAAGGTTTCAGAAGAGTAAAGGTTAAAATGTAATCTTGTTTGTGTCAAGAACAAATAGTAAAGTGTTTCTACTTTGAGCAGAGTATTTCCTTAGTAATAGACTTGGTGGAATAGGAATGTTTTCTTTGTCTTTGATGCAGCATGTTCAATATCCCAGTGCTGGATTCTAGATTATTTTAAGCCAGTAATGGTTTTACTGCTTCCCAGGAAATACTCAGACAGTATAAACATTTCATTTTTTATTGCCTATGTCTGTATTTCTCAGCAGGTAACAGATCCTGTGTTTGTTCTGTTCCAAGAGACTAAAACACAAATGACATTTCCAATGAAGCAGCTGTATTCCAATGCCTCCCAAACCAGAGAAGTGCCACTGCAAAGGTTTTCAGGACAACAGAATTTTACTTTTGAAAACTTGCTCTTTTGTTGTTTTGTGATGTCCCTGGAGTAAACCATTGCCAGGTTATCTGTGATCTTTGCTCCTTCCATGCAGATTAAGGGAAACATCCAGGGGTCACATTCAGATGAACCTCATTTCTGTTTGAACTTTCCCTTACACTTTCCAGCCATGGAACTACCTGTCCTGGGGCAAGTGATAAGCTCAAGAAATTCTGTTGCTGTACATTATGATTGGTCCCAATTTGCTGTGTAGAGCATTGATAAAGCTTCTCAGTGTGAGGTGCATCATCTCTCAGTGGGTGAAGCTGAGAGTCAGATTAGATGTTAGGAGAGATGTTTTCCCTGTGAGGCTGTTCAGGCTCTGGGATATTGCCCAGGGAGGTGGTGGAGTCACCATCCCTGGAGGTGTTGAAGAGATGTCTGGATCTGACACTGGAGGATCTGGTTTAGGGTTTAGAGGTTCCAGCAGTGGTAGGTTAATGGTTGGACTTGATTTTCTTAGAGGTCTCCTCCAACCTTGATGGTTCTATGATTCTAGGTTCTCCCACACTGTTCAGTGAAATGCTCCAGTTCTCCTCTTATGCAGAAGTAGCATATGGATATCAATGGATACTCTGATAAAGACCTAGTTATACTTGTTACTACACCAGAGATCTCATTCTCTGTGTGCATTCAAATCTAGCTCGTCAGATGTCAGTGTACCCACTGATGTGTTTGGAGGATGCTGTTTGGGTTTTGTCCTGTTTTTCTGATGAGTGGGTGACTATTTTGCTTGTCCTCTAGCACAGAAGATGCCCAAGGCTAAGTCCATGACTGTCCCCTGAATGATAACTCAAAATTCCCTTCAACTTTTGTCAGCCGCCAAAGACTTCATTTCCTGCCTCAGAGCCTGAACCACTGGCTGTGCCCTCCCTTGGTGTATCTATTTACAGCATCTCACTGGTCTGTGTGACTTAGAAGTAGTGAGGGCAAGGGCTCTGCAAGGCTCTTTCTGAACCCCTGTCTGAGTGCAGTGGTCTGCAGGGAGGCTCTGAGAGGTCTGACTCGAGCTAAAGAAAAGTGGGACTTTCTGTATTTCCTTTGGCATTTCAGGTTCTCCAGGAGCCTTACAAGGGAAGAGGTGAAACCCTCCAGCTGAGCACAGAGCTGTGCATCATTGTGCAGGGAACCTTTATGGTGCTGGGCACAGAAGCAGCACAGAACTGTTCTCCAGCCTCCCTGGCTGCTGAGGCAGGGAGAGCTAATGGCATGGATGCATCATCTGCTGAGCTCCACTGAAGCTGCTCCTGTTCCAACCAGCCACACCAGTGGGGAATGTCGCAAACCATCAGACTCAGCCTTGGCCAGTTCCACCCTGTGCTCTACCCACTGGGAGCAGGAGAGGGACCCTGGGGGTGTTTTAGTGCTGGAGGAGAGTGGCCCCAGCAGCCTCTCAGCCTGGCTGTGTGTCAGCCCTGCTCTGTGTGTGTGGCTCAGCCATCCCTGCCTGTGTCTGCCTCTAAAGAGGCTTTGTCAGCTGCTCTGCTGTGCTTGCTGGGAGCCCCTGCCTGATTTCCATGCCTCCCTGGCAAGATGCCAGCATTCTGTTTGCCTCCTCAAAGAAGATTCATTAATATGTTTTCCCTGTCCAAGTTTATTTGTGTGTTGTTTACCCTGTGCAGGCAATTCTGCTTTCTTTGTCCTTTTTGCTTTTCTGTTGGCTGGGGAGTGGGGGAGGTTTGTTTTTATCACTGATATATTGGTGAGTTCAGTAATTGTTTGCAAACTGAACCACACACTGGTTGTGGTTTAAGAATTATTTCCTTTTTGTTGTTGTTTTTGAAGTTTCTGAGCCAAGTTTGGCTAGCAGCAATTTTTATGCAGCCCCACTGAAGTCAATAGAATTGCCTAGTTCTAGCTGAGCATCTTACTCAGCCTGTTGTAATTTTCTCCCCAGCCTGGGCTGAAGGGTGTATCTGTGTGATACATCCAGCACTGCTAGCACCAGTGGCCCCACGGAGGGGCTGGATGCAGTGTGGATGTTGGCAAATGCAGCTCTGTATTTCTGAACTGCCAGGACAAGATAACCTGAGACATCTCAAAGAAGCAATGCTGAAGGTCTTGATCTGCATTAATATTACACTGCTGCCAGAAGTGGTGGTGCTGTTTCAGCAGAGCAGTCAGATTCAGGTGTTTGATGGTGCAGAGAGGCTCATCAGAGTGGTGAGGAAGTCATCATTTCCCAACCTTCCCTGCATTATTCCACTGGGGTGTAAGTTTTTTTTTTTTTTTTCTTAAATGATGAGCTAACAACGAAGTTAGCAGAGTCCTTTCCTTTCTTGTTACATGCACCAAATGATTTTTCAAGCCCTCTGTGGCCAGTTGGTACATTCCTGATGGACTGTGAAATGAGGAGATGCTAAAGAGATGCTGCTGACAGTGCAGGCAGTGGCTGCTCTTAGGGAAGGGAGTGGTGCTGGAGGCAGGAAGCAATAACCTGTGGCTGTGTGGACTAGGAGAGCATGTCAGGGGCAGGGGAACCAGGAGGGACAGATGCCCAACACATTACAGGGGCTTACAGTGGCCCTCACAGGTTTGGTTAAGCACAGGAGTTTGTATAAAGCAGGAAGCACAGAACACACTTTTCCATTCCTCAGTCCCAGAGCTTAATTAAGTTTGTCCTCCAAACTGTCACACTGGGGTGAAATTATTTTAATCATTTAATCAAATACACCCAAGGTCAGGTTGAGAGAAGGAGCTAATGAACACGTTCTGGAAGAAAGACACTTTCTGCTCAGTGCTGCTGTCGGAGAACGGCTGAGATCAATTTCCCCTTCCATAAAGCCACAGCACTGGGGCTTAAAAGATTTATGTTGGAAAGGAAATAAATCTCCTCCTTTCAGGATGGAAAAGGATGTGATTGATTGGCTCCCTCGGAGAGAGGAAGTCCTTGTCTAATTAACACCTCAATTCACTTTCCTTTAAGGTGATGCTGCACAAAGCTCTTTTGTTCCCAGTTCCCTAGGGCAGGGTCAGGGGCAGCAGTGCAGCATTTTCCGATGGTCTCATGGCCACAGTGAGGAATCACAGAATCATCCAGGTTGGAAGAGACCTCAAAGATCATCAAGTCCAGCCCTACCACTGTTACTAGTCCATGGCACTAAGTGCCACATCCAGTCTCATCTTGAAAACCTCCAGGGATGGTGAATCCACCACCTCCTTGGGCAGCACATTCATATCTTCCCAATATCTAACCTAAACCTCCCCTGGCAGAGCTTGAGCCTGTGCCCTCTTGTCCTACTGCTAGTTGCCTGGGAGAAGAGACCAACCCCCACCTGACTCCAACCTCCTGTCAGGGAGTTGCAGAGGGAGGGTTTTGACAGTGAGTTTCCGCTTTCCTGCTCCA
The DNA here is from genome assembly GCF_000695815.1 of Acanthisitta chloris. Classification (NCBI taxonomy): domain Eukaryota; kingdom Metazoa; phylum Chordata; class Aves; order Passeriformes; family Acanthisittidae; genus Acanthisitta; species Acanthisitta chloris. The sequence continues at coordinate 14,968 of NW_008654640.1, forward strand.
GAGACACACTCCCCAGAAGTGTGAGCTCCCCTTGCCACCCTGCCTGCCTATGCTTCCAGTCCCAGCACATTCCCTTGGTGGCCAGGCTGGCCGTGCTGGGCTGTGCTGCTCCCCCAGTGCCGCAGGGGCCAACTCAGCTGTGCAGAGCTCATTGAGCCCTTAGCAATCGCATCTCGTGCTTTACAGCCTTAGCACTGATTCTAAAGGGCTCCTGAGAGACAAGAGATAAACTCTCTCTGCTGCTTGCCTTGTCCTGTGTAAAACCTTCTCCTGCGTGCAGGAAGGTGTTGTGACAGGGGATGGCAACAGGCCCTTTGAGAGGGAAAGTCGTTCTCCTCTGGACTCGCCTCTCCATCGCGATTCCTCCCTGGATTCCTCCCAAGTGTGGTCAGCTGTGACACTGCTTTACTGTACTTTTTCTGTCTACAACTGCTGCTGTTATGGAAGAGATTTTACACTTGGCTGTGGGTGGCACATCTCGGTGCTGCCGTCAGAGCTGTGATGGGCAGGTACTTGGATGCTCCTGACTGGCAATTTGACTCTCCACGCCCAGACAATGTACACTCAGAGCAGCTTGGTTGCCTGCCACTTAGCCCATCTGTTGGATTGACTCCTTGCCCATTTCAAAGTCAGTCAGACAGGGGGGTAGGTGCCAAGAAATGCGTGTTGGGAAGGGGAGGCTGCGCAACGCTGCTGGCAGAGCATCTTCCAGCCGTCGCGGCCAGATGCCTCCCTACAGCAGGTTACAACTGCTGACATTTGCCTCCCAAGGAAGGGATACACGAAGCAAAGAAGAAGAGGGAAGACATTTCAGGGTAGCCTTGGAAACGTGCAAGGCAAGCTGTGCTGCTGCAGGTACTCAGCTCGCAGCACCAGGAAGACGTGGAGAGGAGTGTGGAGCTTGCAGGGTATTAACAAGTTGCTCAGTGGGAAGCAAGAGTACACTGTTAGTGTGCTGAGGTGAACCTGAGGTAGCCTCTTACACTTGAGAAGAGCCAACTGAGATAACTGCAGGAGGCTGGTAAAGGTGTTTCTCCTTCTCTCCCATGTCTGTACAGGTGTTAGCCCTGCCTGGGGAGTGTTCCTGAATGCAGAGGAGAGAGTCAAAGAGAAGATCCCTTAGGATCATCTCTCTCTTAGCCACAACCTGGTTGTGCACTGAAGAGAATTAACCCCTCTGTGTGTAATCTTTGTAATCCAGATCTGGTGAGTACCAGGCACATTGCTGCTTGCAGTAACATCCATAAATGTTTGGCTTCAGGTTTGGCTCACAGGATTACTTTATCCGTGAGGCTAACCCATGTATCTGTCTTTGCCTCCACAGCCCTTCACTTCTGCTGAAGGGGCATTGCGGCCCCTTACTCCAGAAGTGCAGGTAGCCTCTCCCCATCACCAGCATCATGCTTGAGCACAGGGGACAGACATCTCCAGACCCTGTAAGTGGCTGTGGCTCAGGAGGTCATTGCAATCCAACCAACATTTAATGGATGCTTTTCTGCTCCAAACAGAAATAGATGTGTGAGGTCAGTCTGAGCTTCAGAATGTTTTAAATAATTCTGTATAAAATGATGAAAACAATCATCCCACACCAGGTGAATAATCTCTGTGACTTCAGTTCATGTCGTGTGTTTCCAGGCTGGTTTTTGTTTGTCGTTTGTTCTGGGGGTTTGTTTCTTTTTGTGCCAAAGGAAAACATGGCTCTCCAGTTACCTCAGGAAAGTCAGGAGGGCAAGTGGAGCCTGTAACTGGTGCAGAGATGGTCTCTGTCTCCTCATCAACACGAGGACGCAGTTTGTGGAAGGCACTGAAAGCAAAGGATTGCCCAGACTTTTCCATCTAAAGGCTTGCTGAAGTGAAAAGCTGAGCTTGCAGGCACTGGGCAAGATTGGTTTTGTGATCACCCCACTCCTTTTCCACCCTCTGTTATTTTCTCTTGCTGATGTCTCCTGGCCACGCAGGGCACCCAAACTTCCACTAGCCTGGGGTGATGCACCAAAGCAGTGTCTGGTGCTGTGCTCCCCTTTCCCTGGTGTCAGCAAACAGCACTGAGGGATCTGATGCTCAACATGTTGTCTCTGAGCCAAGAATTAGGGACCAGTGCCTGAGGGGACAAGAAGCAGATTTAGTGTGCCTGCTTGTCAGTTAATAGTCAGCCTTATGTTGTACAGTAACCAGTGCACTCGCTCGCTACAAGGGAAGATAAAAACCAGTTAGAACACAGTAAAAATCCCAAACAAGGGCAACAATCCTCCCCCTGCTCCTCTCCCCTAAAGTGTCAGGCAACTTGCTGCAGTTCTGAGCACACGTGGTACCAAGTAGTACCAAAAGTATTAGGTGCTGATGCATGTGTAGCCTCTGCAACACCAGTTTGCTGCTCTGGGGTGTGCTGGCCATGTGGCCTACCCAAGCCTCTTACCCCTCCCTTATCCCCTTCACCCTTACACCTTTGAGCCCCCCCACAGTCCTCCACTCCAAAAGGACAATGAAGTCCATGCAAGGGCCTGAAGTAAAAGCTGCTTTTTCAGGCACTTGTAAGGTGACGATTGGGACACTCTCTGGCTCACCAGTGACATTTATGGGGTGCAGGCACAGCTCTTGCCCCACACTGTTAGGCTGCAGCTGTTTGCACAGTGCCCCTGAGTGAGGTATCCACATATGAGGCAAGGTCATCCCAAGTGGAACTATGTGCAGTTTGGCACAAGAATGGAAGTCTCCCAAATATTGCACAATCCCTCAGAGATCCCAAAGGAAATACCAATACTGAGACCCTGCAAGTGGGGATGGACTATGGTTTTATGGGCTGGGCAAGGGCTCAAGAAAGCAGAAAAGAGTGCCTAGGGGAGGTGGCAGAGAGCCCGAACACAAGCAGGCTAAGCAATGCTGAGGGTGTCTCAGGTGTGTGGAGATGTGAGAAGGCACTGTAAATGGCCTTGGATTTCTGGAGCCAGCTCTGAGTGGACTCTATGGCAATGGGAGACTGTTTTTGTCCTCTCTCTTTGTTCCTTAAAACCAGCATATGGATGTCTGAGGCTGAAGGCAAACACTTGCATTGATATGCAAAGCAGTGGCAGCAGGATGGAAACACAACGTCTCTTACAAAACACACCAGTCACCATTCGGGTTGTGAAACACCGAGAATATAGATGTACCACTGAAACATCGGGAAATGGAAGTGCTTTCCCATCTTTGCAGCCGTTTCCAGCCCTTTAAGCCCCTCTTTCTAGCTGTTTCCTTTAGAGAACCGTGCATTTTCTCCCACCCCATCCCCAACCCTTTGTTTTACTGTATTGGAGTTGGGAAATGTCTCCTTTAGTCTCGTTGCTTTCAGTTGTGTTTCCACTTTGTGTTGCAAAATAACTCAGGAAGGCAACTGTTTGAAAACACTTCAGTGAAGTCTGTCAGGAGAAAGACATAAATTCTTCCCTTGTTCAAGCAATTCTTCCCTTGTTCACTTCCTCTAGCTTTCTTTTCTCTTCTTGCCTTTGCCGATGACCATTAATTTGTTCAGTTAAGATCCAAGGAAAAACCTGCTTTTATAGTCCTGAAAAAGCCACTTGTTTTCCACCCTTTGCAAGATGCCACATGTCAATGACCTTCGGGACCAGGGGCTGAGGGCTCATAATCTGTCATTTAAACCAGTTTCAACTACACCAAGTCTCCTGAGAGCAGATCACAGTCCTTATTTCTCTTCCACTTCTTCAGTGTTTTCCCCCTCTGTCCACAAATCCCTCCTGTCTATGTAACACTGAGAGCACTTTAGACAAACACCCACACAAGGCAGGACACAGCTCTGTAGATCTTACTCAGTTTGCCATTCATATGGCCCTGGCAAGAAGGGTTTTCCCTAAAAAATTTGGAATGTATATTAATGCACCTCATCTTGCCTAGGCAGTTCAAGCCAGGGCTGACAAAACCACCTCTGATTAGACTTTTTGTGTGCATTAAATGTCTCTCTGACCGGTGCTGTGGGTGGCTGACCTTTAGGATCCAGAGCTGTGCTGGTGCAATGCACTAGGAGCACTGAACAAGTGCCCTGAGAGCTGAAGGAGAAGTGTCTGTCTGGGCTGGGCTACACCTGCCACGTTAGAGCTGCCAGGGGAACTCGCTGCTCACGTTTGGGTTTGCTGTTTGGCTTCTTTGACCCTATAAATCTCCATTCTATAAAGGCATCAGGGGGGTTTGCATCCACAGCTCTGGCTGCAGAGGCATCCTGCAGGACATTTAAAGCAGCTCTAGTTCCTTTCCTCTGGAATGCAGGATCAAGGGAGGGCTTACACATTAAAAATGAGCCATTAAATCAAACAGCAGCTGCTTATTCTTTACAACAAACAGAGCAGAGGCTGTTGGTGGCAGCCCCAGAGCAGCCAGGTGGGTGCTGGCAAAGGAGGCTGAAAAATCTTTTCCTAGCAGGGGAAATTAGTGGGGTTTGTTTGCTTTTTCTAGGGAGAAAATGCTTATTTGAAAGGATGCAGGATAATAATAATACTAATATTAATACTACTTCTACTAGTACCAACACGAACAGTAACAGCAGTGGTGACAGTGGACAGAAGGCAGATTGTTTGCAGCAGAACCACCCACATTATCCAACTTATGGCCCTTCCTGGCAAACCACTGACCACCCCAAGTTCGGAGAGCTCAGAGGAGAATGAGTTAAAACTCTCAGGACACAGCCCAAGGGCAGGATGAGGTTATGCTTTAGGGAATGACTCCTGGATTTATCACCAGTAACCTGTAGGTGAGGAGCTCCTGGCTCAGGTGCAATTTTGCCAACGGGTGAAGGTTTTTGCACAGCCATGCAAAGGACACTGATTTGCTGCCTCTGCTGCTGTTCACCTGCCTCTGTGTGGAACAAACTCCTGTTTTGTTTCCTGGGCTGTGTGGATTCTGTCACCTGGTTTGTGTTTGCAAACCCCACATCAAGTTACTGTGAGCTTGGGCACTGTTTGCTCTATCAAGGGGTAACTGGATAGTAATGGGATACAAAAATGGAGCATGTGAATGAGAACTAAAGTCCCACCTATGAAAATGGCAAAAATCAGAAAGAACTGTGTTTTCATACAATGGCAAGCGTGTATCACACAGGGAGTTTAGTAACTCAGTCCTTGATTTCAGGGTTCTCACTCATTTTTCTTTACAAGGCTGTTACTATTGAAAAGAGGTTTGTCTGTCCTCAGTTTGAACCACGTTGGTAAAGCAATGAAGACAAAACCTGTCTCAGCAGCAGCACTGCAGTGATTTCTGGCAGTGGCATCCTGCTGTTGGTTCTTGCTTTGGAGATGCGTGCAGCAAGCTCTGCTGGCACAAAGGAAGGGCAGGAGGAGGTGAAGGCAGTGCAGGTTGGATGCTGGGAGGTTCTGGAAGGAAGATGAGTCAAGGGAGGACAATTTAGAACCAACATCAGGCAATGGACATTGTACAGCCTCGTTGTGTCCCCTGCTCCAGAGTCCAGCCTGGCCAGGTTGGGTGCAGCTCCTGTCCCACCTGTGGAAGTGTCAGCAGAGCAGGCACAGGGGTCTCTGAAAATCCCACCACACACAGCTTAGCTAAGTAGCAATGTTCTGTTTGTGGCTAATGGACAGGCAGCCTGACTGCAGTGAGTCATCAGAACTGGGCACACTGCTTATCTGCTGTTAGTGCTGCTGTTCCTTCAAGGAGCAATGGCATTTTTTTTCTGACACAGCTGAGCCAAACAAGTAACTGCTCCCTCTGAAGGAGCAGACCACATTCTACCCTTTTCCTTCACCACTTCTTTCTATTCCTGCCCTGATTCTGTCACACATCTCATTTCTTTTCCCACTAATAAGCATATTTCCCTTCCTTCCCTGTTTAAGCTAACTCCCTCATTTGGGGGAAAAAACCTCAAACGAACAACCTGCAGCTCTTGTTCCACTAAAGGTTGATATTTTAGTGGACAGAATCCACTGAAGGCCTTGGTTGTCCCTGTGTGTGGCCATAGAGCACAGCTGGCACCCAGGAGCAGCAGGACTGGGTCTCCAGGCACAGTGAGGCTGTGCAGCCTTTTGCTGCAGCAAACCAGGGATTTGGCTGGTCCTGCTGGACAAAGCCATACCCCAAAAACTTCACCCCAGCAACACCTTTCCTATCAGCAAAGCCAGTTTAGGAGGTTCTGATCTTTCCTATTCCTCCCTCTGTTCCCACTGTCCTGCTACTTTCTCAGATCTGCTGATACCACTATTCATAGAGATGTGCTGCAAACTGAATCACTTGAAATGATCAAAATCACTCTTCAAAAGTAGTTCTAAATAAGAAAACTTCACCTGTGATCCTCGTGGTGCCTGTGATGGGAGCAGAGCCCAGGGCAGCCCTTTTTGTCACAGAGCTGTGAGTGCTCTGAGCTGCAGCTCTGAGCCAGGGCTGTGTGCAGGGAAGGGACACAAGTGTCCAGGAACTGGAGCAACAAACTATTTCACGCTGATTTGCTGTGAGGGAAAACGAATGTTCAAGTCCTGTGGTTTTAGGTCGTGTTTTTAGTCAAGGCTGCAGGGAGCACAACCAGGCCACGGTCAGCAGCAGGTGAAGCAGAACTTCAACCACGGGTTTTTCCAGTGACATCAAAAGGCTAAGGACATCCAGGTGACAGCTGTGTTTCAGCTTTGATCATATAACCTGAGAACTGGTGCCAGCTGGGAGCAGTTCAGCCCTTCCTGGGATCCAGCTTTAACAAAGGAGCAATTTTGCTGTGGGAGCTTGTGGGTCTGATTTGTTACACCTGACTGAGCCATACCTAGAAAATATATAATAAAGAGCATTTTGCAGCTTTGGAATGACAGAAGTGCTCATCACAGCTGTGATTGCTTGGCACAGGAGAACATGAAGCACAGTGTGATATTCTGCAGTGTCCATACTAAGGAAACTTCAAACCTGCTGTTTCCTAATGGATCTTTTTCTAGTGTTACATTCATCCCAATCCTCAAGGCCAGGTTGGATGGAGCCTTGAGCAACTTGCTCTGGTGGGAGGTGTCCCTGCCCAGAACAGGGGATTGGGGCTGGATGATCTGTAAGCTCCATTCCAACCCTTAAAATTCTATGATTCTCTTTCTTGCAGAAACCATGAGCTTCCAAGGAGTCATAATAAGGTTTGCCATTTTTTATCAATAGTGGAGCCTCAGTGGTGACATTAGAAAGGCTAACAAAGATCAAAGCCACACGCCCTCATGCTTTGAGACCTCTGTTATCGAGGTGGAATGCAGGAAAAAGAGTGCCTGGGATGTTATTTCACCTCTCTTAGAAGTTCTTGGAATTGTTTCTTTGGCTGTTTCCAAAGCTGTGCATGCTCTGCTACTTTAAACTATTGTAGGCATTCTGGGGCTGTGAAGACTTATTCTCCATGCCCCAAGAAACATGCAAGTCATCCTCAAGAGCTAGCAAAGATATAAGGAATGTGCTCTCCAAACTTCAAAGCAAGGAGGAGAAAAAAAGCAGCTGCAACTGTGTGTTCCCGGGGGCTTTATTTCCCTAATGAGGCTGATTTGACAAGGAGAGTGCCGGAAACTCTGAGGCTGCTGAGGTGTTTTGGCTACAGCATTGCCAGGTCACATTAGCCAGCAGAAAGGTAATAGAATCAACATTTTCCTGTAAGAGATAGTGACCATGTGGATACACTTGGATATTGCCCAGTTGCTCTGGGTGATACCTGATTTACTGCAGGGGTTTAGCAAGGTCTGTGTAGCTGGAGGTAACTTTGCAGAGAAGGAGGTGCTAGGACTGTCCCACTGGTGACAGGGAGAGGCGTTTTGCTCTTGGCTGGTCAAAACAGGTTCTACTCCTGCTTCATGGTTTGTTCTACCTGAGATCTTCCTGTGTTTGTAAACATTCCATGTTAGACACCTTGTTATAAGTGACAACTGGTGAGTTTGTGGCTATAAATCCCCAGATGAGATAGGGATAAAGGGACTGAACAAGTAGAGATAAGACTGAACATTCAGGACATAGGAGCAGATGTAGAGGTGAGAGTAGCAAAGCAGAAAAACTGTAGCCCATCTGGGCATCTTGAAGAAGTTGCTCTGGAAAATTCACAGAAAATTACAAACTTACTGGGTCACTTTTTTATACCAGTCAGAGAGATGGATGAATTTTGTACTTGGGCTCTGTGTGATTTTGAGTTCACACCTGCACGTTCCTGCAGTCCAGGGCTGTAAGCAGTGCCTGAAATGGTACATCAGATTTCTCCTTTAAATAGAAAACATGATTTTTCAGTTTGCATAAGAGAGTGTTTTCCCCCAGGGTCTAAAGACCATATTTGAAACAGTTTTCAATCTGTGTCTATCTGTTCTGTTAGGACTTTGTCCTTTTCCCTTTCCCATAAGTCGCAATCGACCCTGAATCAGGTTCCAGGAACCATTTGGATTGTTTATGAAATCAATAGGAAAGTTTTATTGCTTGTTTTCCTTTCTGCTTTATTTCCTTGTTCCTTACTGTGCTGCTGGTTTTATTTTCCATTGAGAGACTAGTAAACAACATGTAAATTCTCTTGTTGGTTCCTTTCCCACTTAGTCAAAGGGAAGTTCAAAACAGAGGTTCTTAGGAAACTTTCTTTGTGGAGGTAACAAAAAGGACTTTCATTGCTTTTGGGGGGGAGGAGGGTGGATGGGAGAAATGAGTGCAGGGGATTTTCCTTGCTTTGAAGCTTTGTTCCACTCTCTGGATCCCTAAACAACACCCTAAGAAGGAGGACAGGCTCCACATGTTCCCACATGTACAGAGCATCTTCTCTCCCATGGGGTGTGAAGAGATGTTTCAGGTGTGCCCAAACTGAAACCCAGTCCTAACTCTGGCAGTCACTGGGAACAGTCATTGATCTGGGTGTTCATCTCCTTATGAAATTGGGCTCAAAGACACTTACAATGAGCTAAGGGAAAATCTTGGCCTTAAAAGTCTTAGGGAGTTTTGCTGCTGACTTGGCTGGAGTCAGGATTTCACCCTGAAGATATTTAGCCTATTGAATCATAGAATCAGAGAACTTTAGGGTTGGAATGGAGCTTAGAGATCATCCAGCCCCAACCCCCTGCCCTGGGCAGGGACACCTCTCACCACGCCAGGTTGCTAAAGGCTTCATCCAACCTGGCTGTGAACACTGCCAAGGTTGGGGCAGCCACAGCCTCCCTGGGCAACATGCACCAGTGTCTCACCACCCTCACAGGGAAATGGTCTTTTATTGAACGTCCTAAACTCCACTGTAGAGTAGATGCTTCCAGTGTTTCTCTCGTGGATAATGTCCCCAGCACTTGCAGTTTCCTCCTGAAAAAAAAAAAAAGGAATTTAGTTTTATTATGAGTTTGCCTTAGAATCTTGTCACTTGGTTCCTGACCCTGCACTCAGGTAGTGAAATGAGATTGATCTGACTTCAAATGACAGGGGAATGTCTTCAGATTGGGTACATGGTGCACATCTGTCTGTGCAGCAGTTCTGCAAGGGGATCTTTCCTGGATAATGAACAGATTTCAAGGCAGTGACACAGTGATAATAACTCATCCCAAAGTTCAGACACACACTTGACTGACTTTAATTTAAACATGCTAAGATAATCATAATAATAAATTCTATAATTCAGGCATTATAAGAGCTTAAAGGCAAGTGTCAGTTTGTTCCACACCTCCCAGCAGATTAGTTCTCCGATATATCTCTTTTCAAATGAAATTTTGTGGCAAGGCTGTAATTTGGGTTATCTGCCAAATGTTCTTATGCCTGTTTACATCCGAAGCTTCAGCTGAAAGTGACACGTATTAGGTGTTCCAAAATACACACCAGATTCATACAGCACAGAGAGGTTTTAATTTGGGGTGGAGACTCCTGCTCATCAGACACGTTCTCTGCCATTTCATCACAAACTTCTTGCAAGAAGTATGAATAATAGTATTGATTAGGTAGAATCTGAAAATACCAAATCTCCTGCCACAAGGCTCAATAGTCTAACTGCTTAAAAAGGAAACACACCCAAGGAGCATCAATTCTCCCTCTGAATAGTCAAGGAGACACATGTGAGCAGAGGCTGGATTGGATCCCAGATGACTCTGGTGCTTAGTCAAGTAAGCTCCAAACAGTCTTTGAGAAGGCGCCAGTTGCCACCACACAGAATCCCAGACTCAGCTAGGTTGGAAAGGACCACAGTGGGTCATCTGGCCCAACCTCCATACTCCAGCAGGGCCACCCCAGAGCACATGGCTCAGGATTGTGTGCAGAGGGTTCTGGAATATTTCCAGTGAGGGAGAATCCACAACCTCTCTGGACAATCTGTTCAGTGCTCAGTGACTGCACAGGAAAGTTCTTCTTCATGTTCAGGTGGAACTTCCTGGGCATCAGTTTTTGCTGTTCCCTCTTGTTTTCTCGGTTTCCCTCACTGAGCAGGGTCCTATCATCCTCTTGGCACTTCCCATTCATGGACTTGAGTCCATTACTGAGGTCCCTCTCAGTCATCTCTTCTCGAGGCTGAACAGCCCCAACTCTCTCAGCCTTGCCTCATCAGGGAGGTGCTCCAGTCCCTTCAGAATCTTCCTTGCCCTCCGTGGACCTGCTCCAGGAGTTCCATGTCCCTCTTGTCCTGAGGAGCCCAGAACTGGACATGGCACTCCACATGTGGCCTCACGAGGGCTGAGCAGAGGGGGAACCCCATGTGAAAAGCTCAAAATCGAACCCCTCACAGCCATTTTTGCCCTGGGTGTCTGACAGTGGCCAAAGGCCATTCACACTACCAACCTCTTCTGCAACTTTTAACCCTCAGAACTGTAGTCTCTCTAGACATGTGGAACAGCAACATTTCAGACACCTGAATAACCTTTTGCCAGCCTACGCTTGCCTTGGGTGCATGATGGATCATTAAACTCATAATGGCTCTGCCTCATCCCTTGCCATCCCTGTCCCCTGCACCTACTCCTCCCTGTGAGTCCCAGAGCAGCTTTCACAGGAGTGCTTGGTCCCACACTGGTGTGGTGGGAACCCTGGGACAAACTGGAGCTAGTGAGCAAGTGTCCTTTGGACAGGATTTGTTATGAACAAGAGCAAAGGGAGAACAGAGCTGAGGAGGGGAAAACCTCCAGAACAAAGCATGAGAGAAAACCACCTAATGACAAGGATTTTTGATAAGGGGAAGGAGTTGTGTCAAAATCTACTGCATGTTCTTTCAGACTTCATGCATTTAGACACTCCTGAGACTGAGTAGTCAAAAAAAAAAAAGGAAATCCTAATCATTAATTCACATTGATAACAGGAAATGATATGGTTCTTACATATGATTCTAGGTCTGGGGACTTGGTGTTGTCCTCATTTAGCGTGTCTTAGGGTTTCACTTTGCACCTCTCAGCACAGCCCTCAGCAGTTCATGGAAGGATTTTGGTCACATAAACATTGGCTAAGAAGCATTTTGCCCATGGCTCTGTTGCTGATGTTACTGGGCTGGGGCAAGTGTGAGCAAACTGTAGTGAGGCCATGGAATTGCATCTCTATTCACACAGATCCAGGGAGAGATCAGCATCAACAACATTCTCCTTCTCTATTTCAGAAAAGATTACCAATATTGTCAATATTTACTGCACTCATATCTCTTAGGGAACTGTGCCTTGATCTCCTGTCTTGAGTGATTAGCCCAATGAGCTCAATTAAAGCAAGGAAAGTTTTTTAGCATTATGGTTACTAAAAGTAGATCTGATTCTGCCTCAGACAGATTAAACTGTGCTTCAGGCTGTGAAGGGACAGACTTCCATGGCTTGATGCCATCATGAGTTATTTCTCTCTGAAACAAAATATTTAGGGGGAAAAATTATTCTGTGCTGCTCAGGACCCTAAAAGAAATCACTATTGTCACCTGTCTGTGCTTTCCTGAGATTTTTGTCTCCCTTTCTACAGCCCAGAAAGGATTAGCAGGGAATGTTCTGTACTTCCCAAAGTTATAAATAGACAATACAGGTTTGTTCTGTGTGACTTGCTTCTCATTGCTCTGTCAGCAAACACTTGCAAGTGTTTCAGCACTGATATGTTGAGGCATCTAGATAAATATTGAGAGTCAGATCAGATGTTGGGAGAAATGTTTTCCCTGTGAGGGTGTTGAGGCACTGCCCAGGGAGGTGATGGAGTCACCATCCCTGGAGGTGTTGAAGGGGCATCTGGATGTCACACTGGAGGATCTGGTTTAGGGTTTAAGGGTTCCAGCAGTGACAGGTTAAGATTCGATCTTAGAGGTCTCCTCCAACCTTGATGATTCTATGATATTTTTGATCTTAGAGTCAAATTAAGCATTTCACATCTTTTTTTTTTTTTTTTTAGAAAAATCTCTGTATGATTTTATTCTTGTTTTAAATGTCTAATGATCCTTTTCCTAACCTTTTCTGAATGACACCAATGTCTGTAACCCTGGGGCTGAAAGCATCATCTCTCTCCCTTCAGCAGTTACACTGCTCTGTGATGAGCAGCAGGTTACATGACACAACAGAAGACATTGCATCCACTGTTCTGCCTTTTCCCCAGGTCAGGCAAAGTCAGCCCTGAAGGACAGGAGCACCTTAGCACCCAAATACAGATTTGCAGTCCCAGAGCAAATGCAATTGCCATAAATAGAATTTTTGCACTAACTGATGTGTATGTAACTACTTATTCAGCCCTAAGCTTTTGGGACTGCAAATCTTTTTCACTGGAAAACACTTTTTGATTCCTCCTGTAAATAAATATCTATTATTAATGTGCTGCCAGTGCTGTGGAACAAAATAAACAATCGGGAACTGGGTGAAGCTTCGTTAGGAGAAAACAGGTCGAGTCTGTAGAATTTATATTATTAGTGAAGTACCACTCAAACACTCAGAGCCATTTAAGTGCTTAACTCCTGCTGGTTTCAGGAGGGATCAGCATCCAAATGCACTCTCAGCATTTGGGGCTGTGCAGGTGCTGTACTGAGTGCAAGGGAGATGCAATAAATGAATATTTAACACAATTTTTACTTTGACACATTTATCTCTTCAGTAGATGGTTATTTCTTTAGCAGTTTCCTAGCCCAGCAGGATATAGTAGTAGGGTATTGCTTTTACACCAGCCTAGATACGTTCAGATCAGCATTTCTTGCTTTGGAGAGGTTTGATAGCTTTGCTGTCAGACCTTTCCTTGGGCTAAGGCTTGGGAGAAGTAAAACCAACCCAGGAACTGCATTTGCAGCAGAGTTGTCACAGCAGTGACAGGTCAATGGATGGACTTGATGATCCTAGAGGTCTCCTCCAACCCTGATGGTTCTATGATTTAATTTTTACAATACAGTCCTAAGTAGAATCTTAAGAAGACCTCTAAGATCACTGAGCCCAACCATTGACCCAGCATTGTCAAGTGCCCCCTGAACCATGTCCCCAAGTGCCACATGGACGTGGCCTTTGAATTCCTGCTCTCCCCTTCCTTTGAGATTGAGGGGGGACAAGGTGGCATCAGTGACTTCACTCTGCTAACACCAGAGCAAAGTCTCTTCAGCTGTGTTACTGTCTCTTCTTTTTCTGACATCTCCTCCTCCTCCTCCTCCTCCTCCTCCCCCTCCCCCACCATTGCTCTGTCTCTCTGGCTCAGTGTTTGCAGGTTAGCAGTGAATGAAGCAGCATTTGCTCCCTAACACTCTGTGATCTGATTCCACAAATAGTTTCCCGGGCACAGAGTCCAGCCAAGATCAATGAGATCATTCACATAAGCAAATAAAGGTCTGTAGGATCAGGGCCTTGATCATCTCTCTTCCCTCGGGTCTGATGTCCTTTCCCAGCACCACCACAACAACACTCTCGGCATCTCTTTCTCCTATTGTTTCCCTGCCAGTTTGCCCATTTGATCTTTTATTTCATCCCTTAAACTCCTTGAAAGCCCCATCTGTCCCTTCCCAAATCTATCCCAAGGCTGGGAGTTTTAAACGGTGAAAACTGAGGTGAAATGGTTGGTTTCTCTCACGCTGAATTGCTGGAACCTGATCTCTTCCCTGCAGCCTGATGTGTTAGCACATGTTCTCTGCAGAGGCTTCCTGTTCTGCAGTGATTCACTCCCAGGATTGCTGTGCCACAGAGAAACATCATCACCACTGAAACATCACTCTGCCCTTTCTGAACAGCTGCACACACCAGAGCATCATTTCTGCAGTGGGTTACACCAGGGGATGTCAGAGCTTGAAAGACAATTACTCCATAGTGAGAAATAGAGAGAACACACCCTGGGGCTGCCTCATTTGCAGCCAGTAGAGATTTGGCCGCTGACTGCATTGGGAACAGAACTGGGGTCCAAGACTACAACTGTGCGGCCCAAAGGGTCTGATCTGCACAAACACTTCTTAGTACACTCCTTAGAGTAAGAAATGTGAAAATATAATAAATAACCTTTTTTTTCCTGCCAAGGCAACAAAAAATATTTTTATCCACTGTCATGCCCATCGATCACCAGATTGTGGAGGGGAATAAGAACTAGCTGCCCAGTTCCATCCATAGCTAGAATGATGCATTGTTTGGGGACAGAACTTCAGCTACTGCAAACACTTATTGGAGTCCTTTCAATTAACACATTAATTAAAAGCTTCCTTGAAAGAGGTTGTTGTTTTTTCCTGTGACCATGGATGCCCCAAAGCATGGAAATACAGGACTGTTCCTGGTAGTTCTTGTCCATATGTCACTGGTGTGACTGCAGCACTTTGTCATCACAGAGGGTTGTGTAGGCACAACCAGGGCTATAATGAGCTTCAGCTCACAAAGGTTTATAACTTTAAAGTGGAACAATGTGCTCTGTATGTGCCAAAGTCTGTGAGATGAAGTATAAGTTTGAATAAAGAGTCACTGAGAAATTATCTGGTGAGAAAAGTTGCACTTAGATAAAGAAAAATTACAGCAAAAGTTACGTTATTCTGTCTTGTCCATGTCCCTCGAAAGGTTTTTCAGGCAACCACAAGCATTACTGAAGGATTAGAGAACAAGACAACATGGTGTGGATTTCTGGATTTTAGGATGAAAATTTTACACTGACAAATTCTGCAAACCATGGGGAATTACTGCAGGATCAGCCCAACATTCTGCCTCCAGATCCCATTTACTTATCATTCTGCAATGGCTGGGAATGTTCATTCCAACTTCTTCTGCATAAGAGGGATTTTTATTGGGGTGTTTGGAGTCAGATGTACTAAAAATGGCGAATTCTGAGCCCAATTTAGCACAAATTATTGTGCATGGGAAGAATTTTTATGAATAGTTAAAGTATTGAAATGTATTCATAAATTGCATTTGGAGTAACATGCTGGAACTCAGAGTAATTGATTGCAAGGATGAAGGCAACTGAAATGTGCAGTGAGGAGAGAGGTGTCTTTTCAAACCACACAGTTTTGTGATGGAATTTCAACTCCTGTGTTTGCTCTTCTGTTATCCTTTCCAAGTGGGAATACATAAGTAATAAATTGTAGTGGTTTTCCTTTTTATTTAATTGCAGAGTTATTTCTCCTTTTCCCCTAGAAAACACTGTCTGTTCTCTCCAGCAAGAGTTTGTGGTGTTCAGGGTTTTACAGGATGGAGCTCTATAGACACAGTGTAACCAGGACAGATCTTTGCAGATCATTGCTGAGTGCAACGAGCTGCTCTGTTTGCTTTACACCTCACACCACACTTGTCTCCAAAGTACCTCAACAGCTTCAGCTCTGAATTTATCTCCCTGGAAGAGCAAGATTGGTTCTTCTTAGGCATGTGCTGCTGCTTTCTCCAGGTTAGCTGGTGATGTGACCAGGGGTGACCTTCCCACTGCTTCCCTGAGGCAGTTTTCCCCCAGCTGATCTCCCTGTCCAGGGACTGCTGGAGCTGCTGACTGATCTCCAGCTATTAGGCTGAACTGTTTCTCCTGGAAACCTCTTGTGTGCAGCCTGAATGCAAAAATTCATGTGTTGGGATGAAAAAGCATCTTAAGCAGCATCTTCTGCTGAGTGCCCCAACAGCATTACTGGGTCAGGAGAGTGTGGCAGTTCACTGTGGTGACTCACGTGCCCCTGAGCTCCCATTCTGTCAGCAGTTTCCATTCTGCTGCTTAGCTGATGTAAACAACAGTGAATCTGTGCTGATTTACCAAAGGAGAACTTGGCAGTTATTTCTCTCTTCAAAAACATTGCAGTGTGTTTGTCTTCCTGGTTTAATATTAATTTGTGTTTGTTTTCTTCCCCTCTTGTTATGCCTTTTGCTGTGGCTGAGCCCCAGGATGCAGCTATCCATCAGGAGCTGCCAGGCAGCACAGCTGCTGGTTTGCTTCTTCTGAGGCACAGAAATACAAACTGAGGGTTAGGCAATCAGAGGCTGCTTCACACATCCCAGGTCCAAGAGCAGGATCCCACTTCTCCACCAAGGGAAGACATGGATAAGTAGCATCTCCCACTCATCGTTAGGAAAGGAAATGTGTGGGCAGCTGAGGCTCAGAGACTTGGAGACCTCTGAGTGTCCTCTCCCCTGCCCAGGGAGCTCTGGAACAGGCTCAGTGCCTGCCTTGCCCCTCTGGAAAGTCAGAAGGTGCAAATCCTATTTTCTAGAGTTCACCTGTGGTTCTGGACATAAACACTTCCAGGGTTTGAAGATGATGACCACAAAAAGCCTATGAAAATAATACTTCTGTGAGGAAGGTTCTTCTCATGACAGTGCAGACTTTTTCCATCCTTGCCCTTCACCAGGGAATGAAGTTTCTTTAGTGGTGCACTGTGTGGGGTGTTCCCTTTGTGATCTGAATGCTCTGTAGCTTCTCAGAGCTGCACTCCTGCACCTTGTGCAAGCTAAAACAGGCTAATGGTTTTGCCTGCACTACCCAGAAGCTCCAAGCTGACAGTGTTGTTGTTCTCAATTGCTTTTACTATGCATAGTGTGTCTTATTTAGGCTGATTTTTTGGTACCTCTGTGCCACTGCTGCCTCTTCCCATCACTGTTGCATCTGAGCACCTTTTGGTTTTCACTGTTCAGAGGTTCAGAGTGTCCCAGAGAAGTGCCACTCTCCCTGACAGAGACCTGAGGCTCAGAGCAACCAAAGCCCAGGTCTTCATTAGCATGCTTGTCCTGGTAAATCCCTAGGGATCCTTCTGCCCTGGTTCTGCCCTAAATCCTTTGTCACAGAATCGTAGAATCATAGAATTTAAGGGTTGGAATGGACCTTACAGTTCATCTAGTCCTAGTCCCCTGCCCTGGACAGGGACACCTCCCACCACACCAAGTTGCTGCTCAAGGCTTGTCACTGTCCTAGTCTCTGAGAATAGCTTGGGAGCTTCATGAACACCATGAGCTGTAGCCAGTTGATCTGATGGCAGCGTATACATCATGCTGTGCTCAGTCCCTTACTGCAGACATGGTGTCCTGTGGGATGCCTCAGCCCTCTACTCACACCAGGGCTCACCTTGTTACTGAGCTGGAGGAGTGCTCAGGGAGGAAAAATCATTTCAAGGTGCTACTGCTGCCATAAATCAGGAGGCAACTATGGAGACCTGTGACAGTTACAAGTGCCCTAATGTGTCTGTAGAATATCAAAGCAAGGGAACAATAATACTAATACAAAGTCACCTAGGCTACAGAACCTTGTGACTGAACTTCTTGCCCCGAGGAAATGCAGATGAATGACCTCTTGCTTCCCGAGTTACCTGCAGGCAAGGCAGGCTGTGGCACTAGGGCTGAATGGCAAAGCACTGCAACAACTCTCTGTTCATGCCTGTGACCCCACCGAAGGAGAGTGGAGACAAATACCTCCTAAAGCAAACCAGAAACCAAGAGGCTTAGGTTGCTATGATTTAGTGTTTTCTCCAGAACAAAGAGACATTCTGAAGCTTGAGAGGAGTGTCATCTAGACATGTGAGCTCTCTGGTGGCAATCTGCAGTGGGGGCTCGCCTGTGTTCATAAATGTGATTAAGTGGAATGGAAGATAGAAGCAGCATAGAATAAACCTCTTGTGAATAAGATCCAATAAAGCATTTCAGTCCTACTGTGCTGCCTTAGTTATGAAGTCCAATATTATTCACAGGGTTTAGTCTTCATAAACTCCCTGTCCTTAGTACAAAGGCTCATTAGAGATGGAGAGCATTAACTCTGGTTTGCAGCTGATCCACAGAAACAAAATGCAAACAAAGTACAACCAGCCAGAGCTTATTTTCTCAGCTGTATTCTGGTGCTTTTTAATTCTGGAGAAAATTGGACTGAACAGGGAGATTACTAAGCTATTTTTTTAATGTGAAACCTATTAAAGCATTTATTAGGACATAACAAAATACAGACTCTTTTCTAAAGTTCTGGACCCTTATTTCTTAGTTATTTCAGTGCACTTACATTAGCCAATGTTTTGGTGATAAATTCCATGTTCTCAGGACTTGGTCCTGTTTTCTTAGTGATAGTAATATCAATACTGACTGAAAATACACTAATTCAACAAACTGAACTCTCCAACTCACAGGAAGGGAGTAGTTAATGAAATGATTCACAAGCTCCAAGCTGCAGCTCCTCCTACTGCAAACCCTTGGTGAACATCTGCCCCCTCGAAATGGAGTTCCATGGCTCCTACACATATCCTTCCCCTTGCTTTGTGTGACTGCATCACCTGCTTTCTTCTTGTTCTCAGAGCTCACTTACATCCTCTAGCTTGATGCTTAATGGACTAGAGGCATCCGTGGTTGGCTTGGAGCTACATACACACATTGGCTACTCTGGGTCGAAGGTGTAACTGGTATAAACTGACACCAAACAGATGTTTCTCAATACTAGGAACTCTTGGTGCTGTGGGAGCCGAAGAAGTGGCTCTTTAGGTATCTCCATGCCTCTTGGTCATTTATGGTGCAAGCAACAGTCAGACTTTACTGACAGATGTTCCTGCTGGGTCTGAGCTCATGCTTGGGTAAGGATGGAAGGAACAAGAAGGACTAAGACAGGCCACAGGGGCTGATAGGCTCCCTGTCCTGTCTGCCATGGGTCAGTAACTGGGAGTGAGGGGAGGGCATAAGAAGAATCATCATAGAATTCTAGAACAAGCAGAGTATGACAAATGCTCCTTAGCTTTTTGCCTTTTAACAGTAGTTGGTCTAGGGTCCACCTGACACAAAGGTCATAGAATCAATCAAGGTTGGAGGAGACCCCTAAGATCATTGAGTCCAACATTAGCTCCACTCTGCTGTAGGTGCTAGCTTGTCTCTTGACTCTTGGTTGCTCACAACAGACCTTCCTTCTGCAAGTCTACAAAGTTAGCTGTAAAGCTACATGTGTTTTTTGCTTTCTACCATCCTCCAGCAGCCAACAAGCCCATGGTTTAATTACATGGCACATGAGAAAACCCCCAAACAACCTCACTTGTTCTGAATTAAAAATAGGTTTGTACCATAACCTTCCTTCCCTCTTGAATCCTCTGTGCCATTCTTGTGTCCTCAGACTCCTGTCATCCTCTTCCACTCCTTCCCAGCCTGAGAGATCACAGATTCCTTAATTCCCTCTTGCAAAGCAGCCTTTCCACCCCCTTGGAGTCCCTCTCCCTTCTGCCAGACTGTCCTGTGTCATCTCATCATTTCTCAGGGGCATGGCCTGGAATTGCATGGAGCTGTGTAATGGATTTGTGCTACTCAACACGGAGGACATGGGGATTTCTGTAGGCAGAGGTCAACCTCAGATGCAGATTTACCTGAGGGTATGTCTGCAACCCTTTTCTTTTCCCTTGTCACCCATCCCTCTGCTGTAGCAGCACTTCCTCATGTGGCATTTGCTTTCTTGCATCAGATAATATGGACAGTGAATCAAAGCCACGAGTGTCTGAATGTGGCCCCAGCAGGGTTTGTTTGAGAGTTTATGTAGACATGTCCCAAAAAAGAGTAAACTGCTCCTACTGAGACTGGACAACAGGGTAACAGCATCACCTTAGCAGAGATGGAAGTTCACCCCCATTTCTTGGTAGATTTTCTCTCCCCTATGCCCTCAAAAGCAAAGCCAATCCAGAAGATGATGAAGGACATCTCAGGGGACAGAGACTTCAGGCAACCTGCTCTTGATCCAACAAAGCAATCCATGAAAGGAAGCTGCATGGGAGGCAGTTCTGCCCACTGCAGCCACTGGCAGTGCACAGAATTCATACGCTCCCAGTCTCTCAGAAAACCTGGCAGAACTGTGACCATTAACGATGCATTTTCCGTATCACCTGAGCTGTCACTGTTTGTGTTTGGACACTGTTTGTGTTTGGACACGTTTCTGCTTGGACACTGTTTACTCAGCCATTGGTAGTAATGTGCTTCTAAACATGTGTCTGGGAAATCCCTTAGAGTCTCTCAAATTCACCATTTTTTGAGGGAGTTCTTTATTTTCCTTTCTTTTCCCTCCTGGGGATGATTTTTGCAGTGCATCAAGAAGCATGAAATGCTGCCAAGGAAAGGCAGAGACATGTATGCCATGGCAGATCACATTATGGCATTAATTCTCTGAGAAAACAGCTCTAATGCAGCTGTGCAGTGTTTAATTGTATTTACTGATATTTCCTGATACACATTTAATTGTTCTAAAGGCTTCAATAATATGAATAGAGCATTCTGTGACTGAGGGATCAAGAGGTGAAATATATGAGGGAAAGCACAAAAGCAGCCAAAAGTGCTGTACAAATCACTTTTCTCTGTATTGTGATTTACAAAGCAAGTGTGTAAGTTGCTTTACTACAGCAGCTGAGCAGCTTCATTCATCACTTTGATGTGTTCAGGCTAATCTGCTATTCTGCTCTGCAAATTTGGTGTTATTTCAGAAGCAGATTTGAGTCTCAGTTAATTAATGTAAGTGAATATGAATAGCATTTTCCCTTCCCTGGGTGATGTTACTGAAAATAGGTCTTTGCAGGTTGAAGGGAAATATAAGTGCCTGGAAAAAAAAAACAGACTAAAGGTAGAAATGCAGCCAGGAGCTAAATCTCTCTGTAGGGTGTTTCTGGGGCATTACCATTCTCACCTCCTCCCTGAGGGAGCTTTGAAATTCTTAGCCATTTCCACCTCTCAGTATAAGTAGCATGAGGCTATTAATGTCCACCCTGCTAAGAGGACCAAACCCACTGCAGCAGAGGCTTAGCACAGCATCTCTTCTGGAGGGCAGGGTGAGTGTAGCCTTCACGTGGCAGATCCATCAGGGCACAGCAAGGTGTCTAACAGCAGTACATTCCTGACTGGGTCTCTCTCGTGTCCATGTTCTCCTGCACAAATGTGTACCAAACAAGGGCCCCACCTGTCCGGGCCCAGCCAGTGCTTGTGAGAGTGGGTCCCAGCTCTCAGGAGCTCTGCCTGTGGAGCTCTCCACAGGACAGGATAGATCAGCTTTGGCAGTGCTGGGTTAATGGTTGGACTTGATCTGAAAGTTCTTTTCCAACGTAAATGATTTTATCATTCTGTGATTCTAAGGTCTGGATTGTGATGAGTTTTTCTACTCTCCCTTCTGTCAGTGTTCCTCTGTTCCAAATATTCCTCAATATCTCTCTCAACCAACATCTTTCCTTAGCCTTTTGATTCCTTTCCCTGGGCTTTGGCTGCTGTGTATGTTTTCAGAGCCAAGAGATGCATTCCTCTGAGTGTCCTCCTTCTCACAAACCAGAAGAGTTTACACAGTCTTTGATGAGGAGACCTGGGATGACAGTAATTGTTCTGCTGCTTTCTAGGTGTTCTCCCTGTCCAGACAGAAGGTATTAGCATGGCTGTTCTCCTGTTAAGTGAGTAGCACTATGGAATACAGCCAGATAAACACCTGTGGCAGCACCAGGTGTTACATCTGACAGATACAACTCTGCCAGCAAAAGCCTCAGCACATGCACAGTGATCCTGGCTGGAGCTGCTCCCACCCCAGCTCTGAGTTGCAGCTCTACTCTTCCCCTGTGGCATTTGCTACTACATCAGTGTTTGCAGTGCTAAGGAAACCTTCCAGTCCAGCCACCCAGGAGCCACTCAGGCAGTCACTCTGGCACCACCTGAGCTGGCACAGAAGCTCCTTTGCAGTGTCATGCATCCCACTCACACATCAGACCAGGTTGCCTTACTGGCTTGGCCCTGGGTTTCTCTGGGCACAGACTCGGACAACCAGATCCTTAGAAGAATTTAACCATGGTGCGAACTGAGTAACAAATTAACTGAATAACAGCTCGAGCTGGAGCCTCTGAGGAGGGTCCCCAAAAAAGGTTTCAAAAAAGGAATCTCTGGGCTTTTAAACCCTCATGGTCTCAGGGCAGGACAGTCTGGGGGTGGTTGGCTCCTGCTGTGCCTCTCTATCTCTGGTCACCTGGCTGGGCCACAGTTCCCTGAGCCCTTTGTTGTGCAAAGAGTTGGAAGTTCATGGCTTCTTGCCTTGGGTTTGTGCCCTCCAGAGCTCACCTTGCAGCTCCACTGCAGCTGCCCCGAGCTACCTGCAGGGAATGTGTTCCTCAGCAGCAGAAAGTGGATATTGATGTGGCATATCTGTCTTTATGTACCAACGGCATTTTGTACTTTGCTCCATGTGCCTTGGCTTGGGGAAATTACAAGGTGCATCTACTTCTAGCTGTCAGGGAATTGTAAACTGGGAATGGATAAAAAGTGCCCAACCCAAGTGCCTTGAGTAGGGACCTGTTGGCAGGGCTCAGCCTCATCCTTGCCGGGACAGGGAGGCTGTTCTCTTTGCATGCAGAATCTCACTGCCATGCATGAAGGACTTCATGCAGAGCAGTTTAACCAGACACCTAATCTTGCCTAGAGGGAGGAGTGTTTTTTACAGTGTGTGTATTCGTTCCTTTATTCATTTAGCTCTGGGTTTCTGCACTAGTGGGTAGGAATAATTCTTTGTATTCTGCTCTTTGAATAATGCTAGAAGTGCTGTCAGCCGAGTTTGTCGTGTCCCTTGTTGCTCTATAAACACGAGACGTTTCTGAACCAGACATACAACTTGTAACAATCTGGGCTGTGTGTGCAGACAGGTCACTGCACATGCACCACAGTGTACAAGGTGTTTTAACACTTATAGGCTATTTTGTAATGACTTCTTAGACTTTTTAATGTTACCGTTGGTTGGTTGGTTGGGCTTTTTGGGTGGGAAATACGACAAGTCCTAATTAAAAACAAGAAGATAGCACTAACATTTCTCACCTGTGTTATCTGGCATGACCTTCTATATTCAAACACCCTCTTCTAAATACCTCAGTAGTGTTCACAAAGTTCTCCAGCCTGGTGGTGGACTAAGCAAGCAAGAGAAGTAGGAATATTCATTTTTCCAGACAAAGTACCTCCGGAGCAGCTCTGTTGGCTCAGGATTTTTGGAAAGGTTGATCACCTTCACACCAGGTGGAGATGCTCCGTGGTGGCATAACCTTCCCTTCTGCCTCAAACTTACCTGCAATCTCTACCTCCAGATCCAAACTTTCTCAGCAGTTGTGAAGCAGGGATGAGTCAGGGATAAGGCACAGGGATAAGGCCATGGGCAGGGACACCTCTCACTAGACCAGGTTGCTCAGAATATAATCAGGTAGTATGAACTGGCATCAGTGAGGCAGGCTCCCTCTCAGAATATCATCAGGTAGTATGAACTGGCATCAGTGAATAATCTTGTTATGTCACCTGATCTATGATAACCAAATGCCACCAAGCTCTATTTCCTGTTTTTCTTTTCTTAGCCATGCCTTGGACCAGGAAAATCTCCTCTCAGAATATCATCAGGTAGTATGAACTGGCATCAGTGAATAATCTTGTTATGTCACCTGATCTATGATAACCAAATGCCACCAAGCTCTATTTCCTGTTTTTCTTTTCTTAGCCATGCCTTGGACCAGGAAAATCTGATCACTTGGTCTATGATAACCAAGTGCCACCAAACTCTATTTCCTTTGTTTTTCTTTTCCTAGCCATGCCTTGGACCAGGAAAATCTGCACTTTGCTGAGGACTGTAATCTGTGGTGCCTGACTTAAGGCAGTTGCTGATTCCTCATGAAACACCCTGGGTGGCTGGTGGGTTTGGTCTGCTGAGCAGTCTGATACACTGGGTCAGGGTCTGGTTCTGACACCAGCACATTCAATCTCTGGTTTCACAGCAGGATAGAGCTAAGGGCACAGCATTTGCCTCTGCTGACTGCAGGTAATAGAGGCTCAGCACGGAAGTCCTACATGCTGCAAATTGCTCTGGCCCCGATCTGGTGCTGTACATTACACTCTTTACTCCTAAAAGAGTTTGCATTTGTCTTCCTTGCCTTTCTTTAGAGGTGGCTTGAGACTTTTCAGGCCTGAGACTTTTCAGAAAACAGCATTTTATGTGACTTATTTCCACAGATTCCCATTCCACTCTGGCTCTGATTCATTTGCCGCAGGAGATCAGCAAATTCCAAACTGCCTGGCCAAGTCTTCAAGCCTAAATCATGCTGAGTGGGTCAGTGAAGTGCTTGCCTGGGGCTTCAGGGCTGAGGCAACCCAGGACTGTAGGAGCTGAAGGGAGAGATAATAAACAAGAAGGATCCATGGCTGTAGCTATGAAGATGTTTCTCTGGGAGAAGGGATGGGCTGGGTTCCTGCCCCTGCCCCTGATGGGTTTGTCTGGTGACGTTAAGGTAAGTGATGCACAAGCAGCACTGGGAACAGCAGCACTGCACAGTGACCTAGGGGTGCATCCATGGCATGCAGAGGGATCTATGCCTGTACTAGGTGGAGGAGGCAGAGACACTGATCTACTCATTTAAAGGGAGCAGATTTGTGCCATGATCCCTGAGCAGGACTCAAAGGTCCCATTGTTCCTTCTTACAACCAGCAGCAGAAAGTCAGTGGTTAGCACAGACAGTTTGAATCTCCCTTTGGTGCTCTTCAGAAGCACTTGCTGATCCTTCCTTGACTGTATGGAAAGCTAAAGATCCTGGTGTCCTCTCCAGAGAGCGGGTGAAGCAACTGAGGACTAGAGGGAATGCCCTTGAGCTGAGCCAGGGCAGAGTCAGATTGGATGTGAGGAGAAATGTTTTCCCTGTTGTGGTGTTGAGGCCCTGGGATATTGCCCAGGGAGGTGGTGGAGTCACCATCCCTGGAGGTGTTGAAGAGGTGTCTGGATGTGACACTGGCAGATCTGGTTTAGGGTTTAGGTGTTCCAGCAGTGACAGGTTAATGGTTGGACTCGATGATCTCAGAGGTCTCCTCCAGCCTTGATGGTTCTAGGATTGGAATGCCTGGGTGAGGAGCACAGGTTGGGCTTGTTGGGCTGCTGAGAAGTGTCCCCGTTGCTGTGCCTCAAGGCTTCAGCCTACAGTGCTCCCCTAGGAGAGGAAGGATGTGAACAGTTGCCTCATACTTCAAAGTGCTTCAAAGTAAGTTAGGAGCTGTGACTATGTGACTTATTTAGGAGCTTTAAAAAACCCAGTTAAACAATTTAAGTACTGAGAATTTCTGGCTGCTAATGCAGAGTAAGTTTATTGTACAAGTATTTCAAGAGAGTTCAAAATCCTTATTTTTATCCAGTTTTTCACTCCTGTGAGTGTCTGTGTGTACTCAGACTGGAAAAACTCGAGCTGGACTGACCCCAATTACTGCTGTTTGAAGCACAGACAAAGAGTGTCTCCTGTGAACAGTATTACAGTTTTATCATAGTCTCTTTTTGTTCTGTGGCAAGAAAAGGCATCAATAAGTTAAATTTACATCATATATTGATCCCCAGGAACATCACAATACTATTATCATCTTCAAACACTGTAATTTGTCTGAACATTATGGTGCTTTTCCCTTTGAACTTCAATTAAAAATGATGTTTAGGCCAAAATCTCAATTTCATTGGCAACAGCAAAACTTGATACTGGTGCTCAGTGCGCAAGTTAAATGTTATAGGATCATCTTTATCGTTGTATTCTCCCTGCAGCAGTGAAAAACACAACTGCTGCAGTTGCCTGTGGATCTCAGGGTCTGTATGATCAGTACAGGGTTGGGGTTTTTTAGAGGGCAGGGTATAATAACCCTGCTAAATTCCTTGACTATGAACACCCAGACTAGGTTTGATATGAAATATTTGATTAATTTTACTGTCTAAAATGATATAAAACATAAAATATCCTTAAATATTTCTGTTCATTTATTATATTAAATGCTTTACACTTATATTTTGCCTTTTTCCTCTGCTAGTTTGGCAGCCTGGGAGCACAGGAGTTAACTGGTTTGAGTGCTGTATGGAGCCTAATAAGGGATCTGCCTTAAAGTAAACAGCAGTCTGAGTTGCACAGCTTTTCTTTTTCTGAGCTGACCTTGCAAGCCAATAAATTCAGGCTGCATTTCTCACTACTGCCAGGTCATAGGGAGCAGGAAACCAGTCTCGACTGTCACTGCCTCCCCATGCTCAGCTCCACCTGGAGCCCCACAACCACTGCCCAAGAGCTGCCCAAGAGCTGCCCACAGCTCCCGAGCCACAGGCTGGGCACAGCCAGGGCCTGCCACTGCTGGCTTTGGCAAGGTAATCAGCCTCTCAGGCACCTCCCCAGCACCTCAGGAAACAAAAATCCTGCCAGTACAACGGCTGCAACAATTCTGGTGTCAAATTCGATATATGTGTTGGTAACGTGCTAAACATCTAGCAACAGCTCTGGGTTTCGGAGAGGGTGAAATACACTTTCAGTGGCCACTGGAACACAAAGGTCTCTCACACAGATGTGGCTGCTGCAGCAACACTTTGTCCCAGGCACAGAGCTGTGCTCAGCAGTGAGCTGATAGAGGAGCTGTGTCTGGTTAGGAGCTCCTATGTGCTCTTCACATCGAAGTCAGACTGCCACTAACAGAACGTGCTGCAAGCTAATCTAGGAGCACCCAGCTAGGGGCTGAGCTGGTCCTTTCAAGGTTAGAGATGTCCAAGGGTACTTTGCATACTTAGAATGGTTTCATCACCAAGATCAGTTGCAAGAGCTACCAAAATGTCATGCTGCAAGGCCAACGGCACGAGCAGATCCCCAGTGGCAGTGGCACTGTGGACAGGGATGTGTGTGTGTACAAACCTGTGCTCTCACTTTGCCCCCAAAACCCTCCAAAAGAGAGGTCTCTGGTCAGTGGAGTGAGCAAAGTGTCTGGTCAATATGGGAATGGATGTGGAAAAGCTTCATTTTTGTGGGTGTGCCATGCAGTTCTTGCCCAGCCAGTGCCCATCCCTCTGAGCCCACACCCCAGCACGGCAGAGCAGGGACCCAGAACCAACGGTCTGAAGGGCATTTTTGAGAAATGGGTTTGATGATAGAGTTTCCCCCTCTGGCTGTTGATTATTCCTGACTCCTGCTTCGTTTGCCCTCTTGGAAAAGGTTAAACACCGAGCCTGACTCCCACACTGCTCTCCAGGGAGTGAGCCCGTGACAGCTTCGAGCTGTGCCTGTCATTACTGCAAGGCACTTATGAGAAACCACACAAGCCACTCCACCCAAATGGACACTTTTCTCTGCAGTGACTTCTCTGGGCTCCGAACCAGCTGTGCCTGTGAGTGCAGCTGCGTAGATGGAAAGGGACAGAGAAGATAAATGATTTCTATATCCTTTTAGGGTCTTCTAATTTGTGATTTCTGTTTTAATTGAAAAAAAGATAACTGGGACCTGAACTCAGCTCCTGGGGTTCAATGCTCTCTTTCAAAGGGAAGGAAAATGTGTCTCATGCACAGAGATCTCAGGTAAAGGCTTCTGGGTCTGTTAGGCGAAGCAGTTCGTTCAATAGAAATGAGCAATTTGGACAGAGGTCTTTTCAATTACTGACTTAATGGACATTTGCTACTGTGTATAATGGGATATCCTCTTTAAAACCTCCCCAGGAGCAACTGCTGGAGCAGCTCTGGGAATGAGACTGTTAATGATGGCCAGGAAAACATCCTGTAGATAAAACTGAAACATTCACCGTTAGTTTAATTCAGATGTGGAAAGGTTTGCTGTAAGCAATGGTATCTACTAAACAACTTTGGCTCCATCCACAGCCTTTAACCTTCACACTGAGGATCTTTAAGGTCCCAAAGCAAGTGCCTTAAATGCATGTGCTTTGCTTGGCAGTCAGGGTGGGCTGAACCCACACTCAGGCACTAATGGCACCAGAACTCAACCCCCACCCAGCCCAGTCCAGCTCCACCTGCCCCTCCTGCCTGACAAGGGCTCTGTGAGGATATGTGGTCCTGTAACCAAACATAATGCACAGACAATGTCAGTTCTGGGCTTTCTTTTCTTTGAATAGACTTTACAAGATTAATATTCCCTAAAAAGTGCAAGGTGTTTGCTTTTTAACCTGAAAATAGGCAGGTGCAACACCCACAGGGAAAAGCAGCTCCTTTCCCAGAGCACACAGAGTCCGGAGCTGGCAGGGACTGACTCTTGGCTCTCTAGGCTGCTGTCAAACAGCCTGTGGCAGTGTGAGCCCCTAAGGGTGTCAGGGCAGCTGGTTGGGCTGGCATGGAACAGAGCAGTGTGTGAGCTGCACCCTGCACAGACACATCCCCTGGGCTTAGCTTCTCTGCTTGAACAAGAGCAGCTGGAGGCAATTCTCCGTCTGCAAACTGTCTCCATCCCTGTTCTCCTCCTGTCCAGGGGTCACTTAACCCAGCTCTTGCCCTCCAGCTCACTTGCTTTCAAATCAGATTCCCTCTTGGCCCATCTTTTGCTACCTTCTTCCACTCTCCCTCCCAGCTCTTTCCAGCCCCAGCTCACATCTCCAGGTGGAGATCTTCACCCGCCCTGGGACTCCTTCTTGCTGCTCACTGACCCCTCATCTGGCCCCATCCTCCCACACACCTGAAGGCTGCCAAGAGCAGAACGAATGGGAGCTCAGTGTCTGTACCAGGGATTGCCCTTGCAGCTGGCACAGCAATCCTCCTTGTAGGGCAAAGCCTTGCAGTGATCCCAGAGGTAACACTGCTCTGTGAGGAAGTTCCAACAGTTTGCCCATGTGGAAGAGCTGTGATGAAAACTCTCCAGTCCATCCAGAGCTGCTGAACTCCATCACAATCCTCATCAGCTCAGCACAGTCCTCAGAAAATCAGAATTTCGCAGATTTTTTGTGACCCTGAAAGTTTTCTTGGGGATAGCAAAAGGCAGCAGAAAACTCAACTGAAATGCATTTCAAGCCTTCACACTGAGGTACATGAAAGAGACTTGAGATTGACAGTAAAATTACTTTAAAATTTTTTTCTAAATAGGAAGAATTGTGTATTTCCATGACTTTGTTCTTGGAAACTATCAAACCCTTAGCAGAAACGTGCCCCAGCACTTTCATGGGACGAGAGTATAACGTGTATCTGAAAAACAAATCCATAACACTCTGTATCTGAATGACTCATTCAGTAATTGACTGAAAACATTGGCTTGGAACAAGTATTTGGCAACCTTGGACTTCATTTGCATTCAATTTGTCCCTGCTGACTCTAGGAGTGCTGTGGACAGGTACACTTGCACGGGGCTGCAGGAGCTGTCTCATCACACCTGTCAGGTGCTGCACACGTGTTCGTCATGTCTGTTCTCCCTGGGCCTCTGACACACAGTTACTTGGGTTTTGTGCAACTCTGTCTCATAGTTTGCTGCACTTTCCCTCTGAACTCTTCAAATCCTGCAACACCTTATTTAACTTGCACAGGCAAGAGCAGCATGTTGTGCCCTAGGTGGGACCCTACCACGGAAATGTGTTATTCTCATCATTATCACTGTCTCAGGCACAGAGCAAACCTGCAGTGAGAGCTATTCCAGGGGCTTAGTGAATTCTTGGAGTTAGGAGCAGAGAGGCTCTCCCTCCCCTGTCTGTCAAACCAAATCCTGTCTCTGTGTCAGCTGAAACCACATCTGGTGCAGGAGTTCCTAATCCTTTGCTTCCAAAGAAATAATGGTCCAATTGTCTGGTGGCTGGAGTAATCTCGTTAGCTCCAGTGAAGAGTTTTACAGTGCTATAGGTAGATTTCTTCTAGTGTTTCTGAATTCCTTAAGCAAATCCATGTCTGCTCTGGCTAAAACGTGCTCCAACTCCTGATTATCCATTGAATAATTTACATGGACCCTGACACTCGCTACCATTTACACACCAGTATGGTATTTATTACTCCAAATAGCACCTAATTTATTCATGGCAAGTCGTTCCATTAACTTTCCTTATTTTCCTGTGTTTACATCATACCACATTAAACCCTTTGAGCTGCTGGGAGACCCCCAAACACTGGGGACTCTGCAGAAAACAGTCAAAAGGCTGTTCATGACAGTGAGTTAGGAGCAGCTATGAAGATCTAAGGCTCTGTGCTAATGGTTTCAGGTATTATCTAGATATCTTGGATTAAAACGGAGGGATTTTTTTGCCCTTTGTTTTGGCAGCAGTGCAAAGAAAGCCTGAAATGCTGCATCACAGCTGAGCTGTGTTTCCCCTTCCCTGCTCTGTCCATGATTCAGCAGATGGTGTGGCCTCTGTCCTTTCCCCACGGACCCTGATCTGCAGGTTCTGGGGCAGGACAGGTCCATGTTCCTTCCTCCGTGTGCAGCAGGAAACAAATCTTCCTTTGGATGCTGAACACTGACTGTCTCACTTTCAGGCTTTGGAGACCTGCTGTGACCTCAGCAGTCTGTGGTGGGGAGCAGATCTGTCACAACACACGAGGATAAGCCCCATCTGTGCTCCCTGCAGCGTCGGGGAGAGCTGCTCTCAGCTGGCACCTCGCTGCTTCCTTCCCCGGGCTGTCCAACAGGCTAGGAAAACGAGTGCTGGGAGGGTGCCCATTTCCAGGGGGCTCTCTTTGACCTGTGACTACACTTAGCAGGTTTGCATTTCACACATTTCAGTGCTGCATCCTGCGCTGTCCTGCACCCATCTAACCCTCCCTGCCTGGGGCGAGCACGGATTTCTGCACAGAGGAAGGCTTAGAGGTGTTTAGTTGAAGACCTGTTCCCCACTAGCTCAGCAGCAGCAGATAAAGTTTTGGCCCTGTGAGTGACTGAACTTCCACTTGAGGATCGTTTTCCCTCCTGATTTCGGTGCCTTCTCACTTGGGTTATTATTCCCTGTTGGTGTCTGCAAGGAAAGGTGACAGCAAAGATTTTTGAAGCTCAATTTAGTTTCAGATGGGATCTGCAAAATCTGCTTTAGTTCCCACAGTACCTGTCTGTTTGGGGCCCTGAGGGCAAAACTCCAGCAACTGCCAGAAATGGATGAAATGACACTGGAATACAGGACAGGTGGCACAATCCTGGGCACAGGCCAAGGAGCAGCTTGGGATTGGGTGTCATGGCTAAAAAAACATTCACCTGTGGGTTAAGCAGAAGATTAGAAGGGAGAAAATGGGGTAAACACACGGGAACTTTCATTAATGCTCAGCTGAACTGCACTTACTCTCCAAGACATCACAACACTTTCTAGAAACAAAACAATCTTCCCTTCAGTGCTGAGCACTGATCTGAATGTATGATAAGGTGTTATGACTTTCTGGAATCACTGCAGAGAGCTGTGAATTATTCATGAAATTAGAATTCCAAACCAATTCTCAGCATCAAACAGTTTCTGGCAAGTGGCAGAGAATGCTGGAAGAGAGAACTTACACTACATATTAATCCCGAATAACTTTTATCCCTTATATCACTGGACCCATACTGTTTCACTCACCCTCAAGATGGGATTTTGAGCCTTTAGAAGTGATTTTTTCCCCCATAAATATCAGGATTTAGATGTTGTGACTCTGTGCCATGAATAGGTTACACTATAAATGGTTCAGAAATTAGCAACTAAAAATTCCTGGAAAAAAAACCCCCAGCCAGTAGAGACTCACAACTGTGTTTATATTATTCTTTCCTACAAATAAAGCACTGATACAATGTTTTTTCCTTATTATAGTGGGGAAAAAAAGTGTCAGTAGATGCAAAATAGGAGTAGGGCAATCCTGTAAGCAGTTTGATGACTAAACTAGCACATTTTGCAGGAAAGCACTTGGTCAGATCCAGTTCAAACCCCTCAAACACAGAAAACTTGTCTCCAGCTGCAAAGGAACTCCACTTGTGCAGAGTTTGCATCCTGGAAGTGGATCCTTTCTAGTGGAGGTGTGTCAGCTCTGAAGTGAAACTATCACAACTGCTCTCTGATTTTGCAGGGATTTTCAGGGTTTGGTGTTTTGTGAGTGTTTGCTCCAACATGAAAATCCTGAAAGGTGAGAAGCAAAACTGGGGAATATTATGAAAACCACTCAGATCTTTGCAGAGTCCCAGTCTCCTCAAGGATGAATACTCTGCCATGTGCAGTCCCTTCTGAGCAATAAATGACACTGTTCCCTGTGTGTCTCACCGAGGGTGTTACCCTGAACATCAGTGGAGTTATGCTGCTGCAGAACTGGAGCTGAGCAGGAGGAAGTGCAAGTGCATTTTCTGCCTAGTGTGAAAGTAAGACATACAGAGCTGTGATTCCGTTATATCCCATCCTCCTATTCTTCATGGAAAAACGAACCCCCATTATTCCAAGTTACATTGCCACAGTTTCCCCTTTCCCTAGTCTGAGTCCCTGATCTTCTCAGGAGCACACACTCACATCCAGAACTCACCCTCTGGCAGCTCAGCTCACTCTTTTTCCTCTTCATTTTCCTCCTGTCAGCCCTTCCCTGCAGGAGGAGGCACTTCCCTGGAGCAGCACTGCTCTGTTCCACATTAGGGCACTGGGCAATGAAGAGTGGTGCCTCGATTTGATGGCAATGATCTTACCAAAAGTCAGATCTCTGGGAAGAGCTTCAGAATGCTAACACCAGTTCTTGAACCTTCAGGGTTTGCTCTTTCAAGTGGCTTTTTACATTAAGATGCTCAGTTTGGAGTAGAGATGGGGAAAAAGGAGGCTAAAGGACAATGTACCAACTGGTAAAAAGGAAACGAAATGAGAAGGGCTCATAGATAACAACCTACAACTGCCAAAACTGCCAACTCCTTCCCAGAAACAATTCTTCTTTCCTTTTAATACCCTGCATTAATGAATTCCCAAGTACTTTGACCTAGGGTATTTCGGAAGTCCTTGGCTTCTGGGAATTGTTCAGTCAGTCCTATCTAGGCCGGAGTCAGTAGCATGGAAGTGTTGGCATATGAAAGCAAAGCTGGATGTGGAAGTCCCCCTGGAGCTAGGCAGCACTTGTGAGGAGAGTGGGGAAAGGCTAACAGAGGACAGAAGAGGACACAAAAGGAATTCACAACATGCTTGCTAAGAGTAACTGGAGACCTTTCTCTGGCAGACACTGCCTTGTGCAAAGGAGAGAGCTGGCTGGGGACAGAGACTGTAGGCAGCACCCCACGAAGGTGAGTGGCTTCAACGAGCTGTCCAGAGCTTTCTCAGGGTTGTCTATTCAATGTGGGCATCTGTCAGGAGAAAATTGTCAGGACAAAGGAGAACTACATCCCCAGCAACTCTGGATGGCACAGGAATATCACACACAACCCAGAGTACACTTCTCCTCCCTGAAGCCTCCTGCAGCTTCTTAGTGCTCTCTTCTTTTGCTCTGCTCCTCTAGAAGACATTGGTAACAAAGCAGTTCTCACCTTTCTCTTCAGCAAGAAGCCACAGGACAAAGGCTCTGTGGTGTCTGGTATTCAGACAGTGTGAGTATGGAAATTCAAATTTCTGTAAAAACTGCTGCAAAGGAAATATTTGAGCGTTATTTATGTGCTATTTCACAGTATAACTGCAAGGAAAACTACTTCTGTTAAGCACTCAGACTATTTTGGGGTGAGCTGAAAGCCTTGTTGGAGTCTTTTTGTGTTTTCTGGGTAATAAACATCTCCCTGTAGAAAGACAACTTAGGTGTCTATGTGTGCAGTTACAGCCTTGCTGCTCCACAAATATTTCACCTACCTAAACCCAGCAGAACTTCCCAAATGCTTAATCTGTCCTGGGAGGATTAATATGGGAATTATCACATCTGGAGCCATACACAATATTGTATCTCAAACTACAGAAATGACAACTGTGACCACAGCAAAAAGGGAAGGGAGGTGCATGAATTGCAGCCACCTGGTGTGACCTAGCTGATGTGGGCATTGCTCACAGGGTCTGTCAGCTGAAAATCTCACCTGCAAGCTGCCCAAAAAACGACTGCTGGCATGAAGTGTTTCCGTGAAACTGATGCCTGTGTTAACTCCTTTCATCTGTACCTCTAAATGCAGCTTTAAACTGCAAGGCAACTTCTTCTGAGGGGCAAGAGTCAGAATGGGTACTTGGCTCTCTAGTTCCACTGCCATCCCTCAGTGCAAGAGGAGCATCACCCTGGAGAGAGCACCTGAAACACTGTGAGCTGCAGAGGAGAGGAGCAGGGATGGAAGCAGAGCAGCTGAAGAGCTCTTTTCAGAACTTAGGTGTCCCTGTGTGCAGACAGCTGTGAAAGCAGAGCTGTTCTTTTCCAGTGAGTTTGGAAAAGGTAAAAAGTGTCTTCATCACTGTGGAGGCAGAAGAAACTGGTGTAAGTGTTGGCCTGGAGCACCTTTTGTTGCATGGGGCAGAACCTAATATATGTTTCCCTTTTAACCTTCATGATATAGAGAGCACACTTTATAGAATTGTCCTATAGAATATTTATTTTAGTATCTGCCCCAAACATTAATCCTGGGGATAGAGGGAAAGATATGTTACAGGCAAAAGCTTGAAAGTACTTTTTTCCACCCCATAGTCCTCCTATGCTCTGAACCTTGAATCCTGTTCTTGTGTAATTGTTTAGACTAGCATCGAGAAAGCAACTCTTTACATACACTTTTTGTGAGCAAAGTATTTTCTCTCAGCAACCTAAATGCTCTGTCCAGATCCTAACTCTGATTGTGGTGATGATGACACACAGCAGTGTGTTCCCCTGTGCTTTAGGAACTCAGAAATTATACTGGCCAAAACCAGTGGCAACTGTGCAGTTTG
This sequence comes from Acanthisitta chloris, assembly GCF_000695815.1. Lineage (NCBI taxonomy): Eukaryota > Metazoa > Chordata > Aves > Passeriformes > Acanthisittidae > Acanthisitta > Acanthisitta chloris. Next base: position 49,749 of record NW_008654640.1, read on the forward strand.
CTAGTCTGAGTTTCTCCCTCAGATGTTGCAGTTTTAGGTACCCATTCTCCAGCTAAGGGCAAAGTCAGACTGCTCAAGAGGTGTTTGGCCAATGCTCTCAGGCACACAGTGTGATTCTTGGGGTGCCCTGTGCAGGGCCAGTGGTTGGACTGATGATCCTCGTGGGTTTCTTCCAACTCAGGATATTCTGTGATTCCATGAAATGTGCATGTGATACAACTGAAACTACTCACTATGTTCCTTTCTGTTCTTTCAGGGCTTTACTTCTGCTATAGATCAGTGTAAGAAACGAACAGAACCTTCTTGGCACAGACACAGGATTACTCACCAGTGTGTGAAAATCTGAGCTGACACAATGTGTGATACTCTGGCCAGGACTGGGCTGTGCTTAAAGGAAAGCAGACCTGGGCTACCATCATGTGCAGTCTGCAGCTCCAACTTCTGCCCTCGGTCAGACCATTCACCAGGAAACTGAGCCATGCCTCAGAAGACTATTTCTATGTACCTGGAGACATTTCAGGTGCTCAATGTGCAGGGAGCTGTTAAAGGTGGGGATTTCATTAAATACTTCTCTTGCTTTGTGTTCCTGAATTTTTAGTGCCAAAATCTCACAGCTGGGGAAGGTTAGTTCTTTTCTTCTTCTTTTATCTCTTGAAAATCATTACTTCGAAACTTAATCCAGCTCTGAGCAGGAATAGTCAGCCCCTCTCCTTAACCAGAGGCTCAGATGGTCTGCACTGACTGATATTTTGACATTTTTGGATGGAAATCCATGGCTTAATACTCCAACATGAAGCACATACTGGTTCCCTGGCATGCCTTTGCTTGTGACCATCTGCTGGGGTGGCACTTTGCCCACTCAAAAAACTCTCTGCCAGTTTCAAGAGGGCATAGGTAGCAACCAAATACAGATTTAGAAAGACAGCTAGCAAAATACTAGGGATGTCATTTTAGCTGCAAGACTATTCCTCTTGCTGCAAGGCAGTCCCAGACTGGGCCCAGACGTTCCAGCAGGAGCACGTCGTGAGCTCTTCCCAAACATGTCTGTTTATACACATCTAGGCAGAGGCAAACAAATGGTATTAACTGGGAAATGTCTACACATCTGTTTTTCTCTGAGAGAATGGCTGGGACTTCTCTGTGTCTTTGCAAAAACTTCTTTGCAAAAGCCAACTATGGTAAACTAAGAAACCATTGTCGTTTCAAACAGAATGAGCTGTTTCTCATACCCATCTCCTTTTTAAATTCATTGCATTGACATTAGACAGCGACTGTTAAGAAGGGATTGGGAATATTACTTAAAATCATAGAATCACAGAATCAAGATCAAGATCAAATCCAACCCTACCATGGTTACTGGACCATGGCACTAAGTGCCACATCCAGTCTCAGCTTGAAAACCTCCAGGGATGGTGAATCCACCACCTCCCTGGGCAGCACATTCCAATGCCTGATCACTCTCTCTGTAAAACATCTCTTCCTAATATCCAACCTAAACCTGCCCTGGCAGAGCTTGAGTCTGTGCCCTCTTGTCCTGCTGCTGGTTGCCTGGGAGAAGAGACCAACCCCCACCTGACTCCAACCTCCTGTCAGGGAGTTGTAGAGGGTGAGAAGGTCTCCCCTGAGCCTCCTCTTCTCCAGGCTGAACACCCCCAGCTCCCTCAGCCTCTCCTCATGGCACTTGTGCTCCAGTCCCTTCCCCAGCCTTGTAGGTCTTCTCTAGACCTGCTCCAGCACCTCAGTATCTCTCCTGAGCTGCTTACATATTCCTGAAATCACTGTAGCATTTGAGAGCACTGGGAATCCTGCAGAAATGCTGTCAAGGAGTGGAATGTTTCCCTGTTAGAAGGTGGCTGCCAAGCAGGATCACTGAGTGCTTAATCACCCTCATATTGAAGCTGAGACACATGAACTGAAACAGTTATCATAGGGAATAATTACAGATCAAATTTAAAGCATTAGAACTGGCAATAGGATCAAAGCAAAGCATTCCCTCTGGGAAATGGACATGATGCTACTCAGAACAGGTAGGAGTAAAGATCTGCAGTGAAGATTGGATTATTTAAAGTGAAAGTGCTTAACAGGTAAGGTGCAGCTCGACACAGAGAGTCAGAAAGCAAGAGCAAATACCTGCTGGCAACAGACTCGAGGGCAGGTGCACAGTACCTTCGAGGGGAAGTGACTCCATTTCCAAGCAAAGCCAAGCAAATCCCAAGCAAACCATGTGCTCTTGATCCAGAAGAGGAAACACTAATTGCCAGAAAGCTGTTCACAGAATATTGCAAAGATCATCCGTTCAGAGGCTTCTGGTCTGCAAAGAGGAAATACCTGAAGGTCTCCCACCCTGTGAGGAAAGTGACTGCAAAAGCTGCTGGTGGAAGTGAACCAGAAGACAGGGAATAACAGGACAAGCTGGTTGTCCTTCATGCTCAAACTGGGAGTTCTGGGTCATCTACACACAATGCTGGTTTCTGAAGGCAGAGCAACAGGCAATGTGTTGGGACAATACCTCTCTCAGCTAACCCGTGAATGTGTGTGTACCTGCTGTGCACTGCCATTCCAGAGATGTGACAGTGAGAGGGCAAGAAAGAGATACCTGAGGTGGCTGTTTGTTGTACCACCCAGAACACTGTGCAGGAGTCTGTGGAAATCACTCCAAGCCCCTGAGAGGTGAAGGGACACGAATAAACAAGGGGTGCAGGGTCAGGGGCTGATTCCTGGCAGCAGTCAGGTCAGGGAGGGGACAGGTTCAGAGGAAGACCTGGGATTTTGAAGTGTCAGTTGCCTGATGTGTCCTGTAAGAGGGAGAGAGCACTTGCCTTTCTGAGACTGACAAGATGTCCTCCCTGCAGAGTCAGGGTGTATTAGCCATCAGGTTGTATTCCCTGGCTGTACCAGGTGGGACTGGAGGTGTGATATGCATTGGGTTTTCAAAACCAGTGAGAAGCTGGGGTAGCTGGGGGTGCTGCCTGGCAGGGTCAGAGCAGTGGGAAGCTCAGCACCTGGTAACCCTGAGCATGGCATGTCTGACCACCACAACATATTGTGCTTGCATGTGTCATGCCAGGGCTATAATCACTGGTACATAAAGACAGTAAAAAGTTAATCAATATGTATATGTATTGCGAGGAATTATTTCAGGGAAACAATAAGTGCAGTGGTACACATCGTGCTCAGTACCTGAATCAATACTATTGAGCTGAGCTAGCGATAAATCAAATCCACAGGATCAATGGCTTTACTAGAAATCACCCCATTAACACACAGATAGAAATGTACACACAGTTTATATGATTTCTTTGGGCAGTTTCTGTTTCTTTGACTCTAGAACATTCACTGGGTGGTACTTAATGACATTGTCCCTTTATTTATGCTTAACGTGGTATGTGAAGAAAAGGATACGAGTGAGGTTAATCTCATAGCAGTTCTAGAACTGCTTCTTTGCTGCTGTGTAGATCTGGGCTAAAAAATGTTAACAGTACTTCAGGATGTGTAGGGCTCCTGGGGTCAGAAGATGTGAGGGCAGCAAGAATAGCTCAAGAATTAACCCTGGACTGAGCACACACAAATAGGTTTTTGAGTGCTGAATTTCTCCTAGAGCATCATTTGTTGTTTCTACTTCCCAGTTCTCTGCACAGCTAAAGGTCCAGCACAGACAGCACAGATATGGGAAGGGCAAGAGTGTGGCACAGAGGGATCATCTCACCACAGGGCTCTGGGGCCAGGAATATCAGCTGCACCCATTACCTATGGCAAGGTGGGAGAGGGGAGGGGGTGAAGGAAGGGGAGGTCAGAGCCAGATGGACAACAAGAAAATAATCACAGTCCACAGACTCCTGCACTTGTTCACATGCACAGCCTTTTACTTTGTGCAAAGCCTCTCTTGGTCTGATTGTACTGCTCAAGGGGGTAATTAGCTGCTCCAGAAACTCTGAACTGTTTGTGGTAGGGACACACACAGAAACTGATCACCTGGCATGACCCAAACCCCAGGGTAACTGCTGGGTGACACATCCCATGTCAGTCCTCCTGCCTTTGACACTGCCATGGTCTCATCTGGGGCTGTTTCTGGGAGGGGCAATAGAAGGTGAGGGACATGTTTCGGGAGGAACTACTCTGTGTGTAGTCACAGTCAGTTATTTCTAATGAAATGTGTATGTTTGAGTTTAAAAACTGTTTGAAGCCAAAGCCTTTCTTCAGGAAACAGCCCCTTTTGTCCTAATCCCTTTTCCAAAATCACTGCACTGCTCAGCTTCTATAGAGCTGTGGGTCCTTTAACCAACTAGAAATTTGGGTTTTAGTCTAGTAGAGTCTCTTCTACCATTTCTATAATGGAAAGAGAGATGGGAATTGTCTTTCGGTCATGTGTTTTTTTCCACTGACTGTAAAGGGAGTTGTTTCAACCACCTTAGTTTAAACCCCTAGCTTTCAGACAGCTAAAATTCAGCTTTTTAAAGCCATCTGACTACAACAGTAGCAGGATTCACTGGAAAGGCCCATGCTTCAGAGTTCCAAAAACAAACTGCCTGTAGACATGGTCACACTTGTAAAACTGAACAAGTAAAGCTCTTCAAGAAAAAAACCCAAACAAGTAGTTTATAAAAAAGTTACTACTAAAAAAGAGATAAACTGTGCTAAAGAAAGGGAAGCTTAGTGTGGTTTACCTTGTGCAGAAGTTAAGTTCAACAGCAGTAGAAAATCAGAGGCTCCATGAGACCTAGAGCAGAATTACACCTGAGAGAGACCTCAGTAGGCAGCAGTGGAGAGCAGGAGCTGCACTGAGTGACTCCTGCAGCTTTCCCAGCTGCCACCCCTGTCTGCACTGCTCTGCTCCCAGCTCATCTCACCCAGCACACTTACTGCTGCTCAGTCCTCACGGGAGAAAAGAGCAAAGAAAACTAGATGCATATGTTAAGACAGGGTTGTAATACAATACAAGCTAAGAGACAGGTGTCAGGGGAAGAACATTACCATTTCTCCTGCCTTTTGCTAAAGGACAAGCAGCAGTTCTCCTGGGCAGAGGAGCAAGGCTGGAAGAATGTGCTATTGCAACACAAAATTGACTCTCTGGAGAACAGAGACACAGACATGTGGATTCTCTCTCCTCCTTCCCTCCTGCACTCCCCACCTGACTATGTGTTGCCTTGGCCTCTCTCCAGCTGCAGCAGGAGGGAGAAGAAACAAGAGATTCCCACCTGTGCCTGCACTGCCTGGTGAATCCACGTCTGCTGGAAGTGGCTGAACAAATTCTCCTGAATTTTACATGTCCTTTGAGCTCTAAGGCTTCAGACAGACCCAGGAGAAGCCAAGCAGATACAGGCACTGATGTTGCTGTTGCCCTAGCTTAGAGCTTCTCCTCTGTCAATGTCCCTGTCCCAGCTGAGCTGCCCTGTTCCCTGCAAAAAAAAGTGAGGAATTGCCTCAGAAGCAATGCAGCTTGGATAGCCAAAGAGGTTGAGTTTAAGCAAAAAAAAAGTGATGTAGAAAGGAAAAACAGATTTAAATAGAAACCCTCCAAATATTTCTGTTTCCATGTAAGTAACCTTTGGAGACAAAATAAAATAGGGAGGAAAGTATGGAAAATATATACAAAAGCAAATGTCAGAAGAATGCACTAGCATAAGTGTGCAATGCAGCTTGGATAGCCAAAGAGGTTGAGTTTAAGCAAAAAAAAAGTGATGTAGAAAGGAAAAACAGATTTAAATAGAAACCCTCCAAATATTTCTGTTTCCATGTAAGTAACCTTTGGAGACAAAATAAAATAGGGAGGAAAGTATGGAAAATATATACAAAAGCAAATGTCAGAAGAATGCACTAGCATAAGTGTTTCCTGAGACAGAACAAATCCCTGGTGAGCAAACAGCAGGAAAACAAAAGGCTACATCATTCAGCCATCACTTTGTGCCTGCATTCCTGGGCCATGACTTGCAAATGTTCCACCTGCCTGTGAGTGCAGAGCCCTTCTGCCCTCCTCACCTAGCACTGCAGTCAGTGGCATTGCCTGGAGAATCTGGCTCTGCACTGAATGCATTTACTGCATGAAGGCAAGTGGAGCAGCAGCAGAGCACAGGCCTTGTGAGCATCCTCAGAGCTCATGTGGCAGCTCACCCTGTGGCTCTGCTTTCATAGACTCATAGAACTTTAGTAGTTTAGTGCCCATTTAGAGCATTTCAGAATGACTTTGCAACTTTGTGGGCAAATTGATTAAATTTCTGGGAGAGCAAGAAATAACTGCCAAAAAATAATCCAAGTAGGAATGTCAGTTTTTTTAAGTAGTTCAAACACCTTTTGGTTCCCTGGAGATGACCTCTTTATATGTTCCTGAAATAAGTTTTAAAAATCTCAATGTAACACAAGAAAATAATTTTTGGTCTATTTATCCACCAAAATCAACAAAAGTTTTCACAGTCTTTAGAAGTGGGGGTTGAATTTTATTGGTGTCAATGTAAACCTTCACTGACACCTATGTGTGTACTCTCTGCTCCTTGTACAGGAAAAGGCTATGGCCAAAAGGGGTGGAATTCTTCACTCTAAATATCCATGAATGCACATGTTCTGCTCATGTAATTAAGAGCCATTTCATACACCAATGAAGGAGCAAGAATTTGCCTGTGCTGTGTTGATTCTTTGTCTCCTTGGGTTTGAAGACTCACATAAAAGGTTCAACATGACATTAGCACCTGCAGACCCCAACAACTTGTCTGTCCACATAAGGTCTGAGTCTGGAAACAACAATCAGCTTTTATTAGGCTCTGGATAGTGCTTAGGTCATGCTGCTGGTTAGCTGAGGTCTAACACACACATCCCACACATCCCAAGCCACATCTGCTGTATTCACTGTGCAGCATGAAACACACAGTGCAGGGCTGGACAATATAGATAACTCAAGCCACATGTAGCTCAGTGGATATAAAGGTTGGTGCATTTGATCTCAAAACCCAGTTAGAGCAGTGTGTTTCCTTTGATCTGTGTGGAATTTGCAGTATACACGTTATAAAACTGATGTCCAAGAATCACTGGGGTAATAAACACACATTTTGTGTTCTTGTGTTCTGAAAAGGAACTGCACAGAAGAGCTGCAAGAGGTTACTGAGGGTATGGTGGCACCATCAGTTTTTCAGTCTGTGTAGATTCTTTCTGTTAAACAAAATAAAAACAAAAGGACTGTTAGGTGATTCTCTTTCCTGGTTTGGTTTTGATTTGGTTTGGGGTATTTTTGTGGGTTGGGGTTTTTTTGTGGTTTTTTTTTTTGGGGTATTTTTGTGGGTTGGGTTTTTTTTGTGGTTTTTTTTTTTTAAGAAATATCTTCCCTCTGAAAAAACCCAAACCCTAATGTACATAAGTGTAGATGGAGCAGCTTAGGGAGCACAGATACAACTGAGATTCAGGTCTGCTTTGAGTAATGCCATAAAACTGGTGCCAGTGAAAGTAGAGACATATTTTGCAGCTCTGGTATCTGCAGACGTGTGGGAACAGGAGAATACCTGCAGCAGGGGAATGTCTCACATGGGTTTGGGCAATGCTTCATTTCTTAGGGCTGTTGTTGTCTGGGCCCTTGCATTGCACTCAGCATGTCCTGTTTTCTGGGCTGTGGTGGTCTGACACGTGGATTGTTTTCCCTCATTTGCAAGTGCCCTCAAATAAAGCAGAGGAATTAATTGCCTTCTGTGGCCTCGCGGAGTCCTGTGCTCTCCCTGCTGCTCCTCAGGAATTTAGCACCCACAAGCTGCATTCCCTTAGCTGCACTTCCATCTGAATAGCAGAGGCTAATTGCATTTGTTTCCAGACTTTTCCTCACTTGAGATCTTCTGTCTCAAAAGAAGTTGGGAACCTTCAGCCCAAGCTGCAACATATATATCGAGGAGTCTTGAAGGAAAAGTTCTTGGTTTATGCTTTGAACCTGTGTAAGTGCTGGAACAGAATTGCTCCCTAAAAATGGCCAATTTGGTAATGGATGGCTCAAGTACTGAATACCTGAGGTTAGATTTGGGAAGACTTGTCTGGGCCAAACATGTCTGAAGTGAAAGGGACACGTAACACTGATAATCTGTGCATGAAAATGGACAGTTTGAATGAATTAAACTATACTAATAATTCAGGTGAGAAATCCCTAGCTGTAACTGCAGCATATGCACCATTCACAGAGACTCACAAGGTGCTTTAGTCATTGTATGTCTTCCTTTGTATGATCATGTGCAAGGACATCTCTGTCCACCAGAGTCAGCTGAACTTGACTCATTTCTGTTGCCACATCTCCTGAACCACCTTCCTTGGAACAGACAATTCCTGTTGCTAAACGTGAAATGGTTTGCTGAGATGTAGAACAGAGACTATATCATAGTTAGCATATATAGTATCCTATAAATAGTCTAGTACAGTTCAAGCTGTTTCAAGTATTGCAAGAAAACACTGACCTTATTTTGGAAAGGCCTGAAATGAACTTCCATCCAATCTGCCTGAGTTCAAAACTCAAAGTCAGGAGCCAAATCTTTCTTTGTTTACTCATGACACAGCTCTATTAATACTCTCCTTTAACACCATGTTTCCCTCCATTGCCAACAGAGCAGATTACTCCGTGTTGCTTGTGGAGGGCAAACATTGGCACAATGATCAATGTGAGTCCACCAAAATATCTACATATGCAGGTGGAAACTAAAAGCTAACACATTTTTCCTCTTGCATACAAATCCCTGGGATTCAAAAGCACTTGCTTGCAGAGTGAGAAGAGGCTGATCTACAGCAGGCAGAACACCAGTACAGAGCATCAGTAGAATGTTGCCAAGGCTCAAGAATGTCCTTGTTTTCAGACACATCTCCCAGCACGGGCACAGCTTATAAAGAACTGAGTGAGTGCTGAGTCAGAGAGTTTACTCACTGAACAGCTGAGATTTCCCTGTTTTGCTCTTTGCTGGTGCATCATGAGCGGCAACATCCTAAAGGGCCTGGGAGTCATTTTGGCAGCACAGAGCATGATGATCTTTGAGGTCTCTTCCAACCAGGTTGATTCTATGATTGTATGAAGGGATTAGGGACACCTGAGGGCAAAGAGAGCATTGCCTCAAGGAATTTCTCTGTAATCAGCAAGAGGTTCATTACATGACTCTATTTACTTTATGAGAGATATTTCCTGTCACTATGGATCAGATTTAGGTGCAAAAAATCAAGCACAGACAAGAAAAAGTGTTATGAACACAAATACACTTCTGTTACTTCCACTGAGACAATCTGCACAGCGAAAAAGTTGAGGTGAGTGTAACAGTTTGTCACCAGGGCAGTCATGCACCACAACTGTCTCGTGTAGATGTTATTTGACTGTTTTATCAAGATTCAGGTAGCAATGTTTTACTCTTTTTTGTGTCTTTTTTTCTTCCATCTGATCACAGTCTGCAATCATTCCCTGCTGGATTCACCTAGTTCTGCTGGTGACTCCCCAGTGTGTGAGCACACAGCCTGACTCTGTGGTGGGAGGGCTCTCTGTATGGATACAAGGATTGAAGAACTCCTGTGAGGACCAGCCCTACCCTCCTCAGTACTAGGCAACACCTGTAATCTCCTCATGCACAGCATGGACTTCATCTCCACCTGAGGTTGGTCTGCTCAGAGCACCTGCATCCCATGGCAGACACACCACGTTTGTAGCTTGTCATCACAAATTCACTGTGTACTGGGGAGGAGAAGACATTGAGAGCTGTCAGACAAGTCCTGCTGCAGCTGGGCCAATACTAAACGTGAGGTATGGTCCCATGTGCATCCTCAGACTCATAGCTGGGACAATTTAAGGCCTGGAAGATGTTTGCTTTGCCTTCCACCTGTTTTCGTACACCACACACTAGGACCTCCTTCCATTTTGTGATGCATAACTAACAATGTGAATGATGATTATTGATAAATCTCACCATCATGCTGTCAGATTCATCACAAAATGGATCCAGCAACCTGCCAGTGCTGGTTTACTAACAGCTAGAGCACAGGAGATCAACATTCTCCTCTACAGGTCTTGGGAATAAACTGAAAGAGAGGAAAAAATGACACCGAGGATAAAGAATGACCCTGAAGAAAATGTTCACATGCAATATAATGATAGAATTCTGTAGCATCTCTTCCTTGGGTTTCAGAGGGCAAGAAACACAGCCTTGACTATGCAAGAAGGTCTGTTAAAAGCTATTGATTTTGGAAAGCACCTCAGGCTTAGGCGTGACTCTGACAGATCTGGGGCAGGTGAATTCAGGTGGCAAATTTCAAGTTGTAGGAAACTGGAATTTCTGAAGAGAAGTGGTTAACATTGAGAGAAGTCAGGTTTTCATATGGTGAGAAAGGCAGGCAATGAAGAAAAATGCTCAAGATTTCCTTTCCATAATCAAATTGTCCTTTGTGGAGTCACTCGTTCCACACACACACGTCGGAAGTCCTGGTTTGACTGGAATATATTGGTCTCTCGAAGTCTGAATCATATACACATCATTTACCCTGTTGAAGTCCTTTAGGACTACAGGAAAGCAAACACCTGAACAAACTAGATGGATTGGAAATCAGAAGGCAGCTCTGTTCTCTTGATCTGAGCTGAGATTTATTGTTGGAAAACGTATGGTAGTAAAATAGTTTGTGCTGGTACAGCTGCTGCAGGTGCATTTCTAACACAGACAGCTAGAAACAGGTACTGTCACTGGCATCTGCAGGCACCTCTGTGGAAAGAAGAGAGCAGAAGGATGCTGCAAGTTTAAACTCACCATCCTCTTTGCCCAGAGGACAGGCACTGCTGAAACTCACGAGGTGCAGGTCATGCAGCCCTACCTCGGACCACCCATTGCCCCTTGGGACAGAAAACACACTTCAGCTGAAGATTCTGACTGTCTTTAACATCCTCCTGCAATCCCCCCAAACATGCATGTGTACTTTCCAGCTGGAGGTCATACCTGGCTCCAGCATGGCCTGAGGCATCTCCTGCCAACTTAAACCCTGTCAGCTCTCTGAGAAAGGTTCAAACCCTTCCAGCACATGCTGCTGTACCCCAGGTACAAAGAGCCTAATGGTCCCGGTAAATTATTAATCCTCATCCTTCATAAACAGAAATGTTCCTTGTTTTCAGTAAACAGCCCTGTAAAACGCAGAGGTAGCTTGGGCTGAAGGCTCCTGAACCCTCCGAACTCTGACACCCTGGGTGTGGAGTTTCCTCCCTGCCCCATGCCCTCATGTGCCCAGTGAGGCAGTAACACCTCACAGACCAGTTAACGCTCCCCCAGTGCTTGCAGTGTGGCACTGCCTGCAGGAGCTTCTCTGGAACTGAGCTGTTGCAATTAAACAGCCCTTCCTGTGCAAAAGGTTTTTCTGTTTGCTCCAAACTGGGTCTGTGGAGAGCAGAACCAGCACTCTGAACGGGTCAGTCTGCAGAGCAGGGAGGGCTCTGGGGCAGAGCAGGGAATGGGAATGGTGCAAATAACTGAAATCTGAGAGTGGGCTTAAAAAGATGAAATAATGCCTTGAAACCTGGCCAGCCACTTTCTCTTCCTCTCTAAACTTCCCTGAGTTTGAATGGCTTAAATGAAAGCAGTCTCCCTTCTCCAGCTCCCTGCTGTGCTTGCACAGCTGGTTCATCTCCATAGGCCCCCAGCTCTTAACGGCTGCTTTCCCCCCCTGACTTTCCTTTCTTTCTCTCACCAGGCTGGTCCCTTCCAAGGGAAGATGCTGCTGTTCCTGGGGCTGCTGGAGCAGCAGAGGGTTGTATTCAGACCACTTAATGTGGCAGCAGCTGTGAGGCCTGTGTGCATCTCACCATCTTCTGTGTCTAGCCATCTTCTGTCTCTAGCCACCTTCTATCTCTAGCCATGTCCTGTCTCTAACCTTCTTCTGTCTCTAACTATCTTCTGTCTCTAGCCATCTCCTGTCTCTAACCATCTCCTGTCTCTAGCCATCTTCCCTCTCTAACCATCTTCTCTCTCTAACCATCTTCTCTCCCTAACCATCTTCTGTGTCTAACCATCCTCTGTCTCTAATCATCTTCTCTAACAATCTCCTGTCTCTCCGTGTTGCTGGTTCCTGCTGCCACAGGTACCTGAGACCTGGACATCCCCCATGGTGTATCCTGGGGGATTTATAGCCATTTCAGTGGAAAGGATTCTGCAGTTCATCTGTGTGTTGGGTTTTTGGATGTGTGCATGGGGTTCACAGTGACATGTTCATAGCCACACTTGGTCTCTTCCTAGAGCAGTTGTCCTTAATTTAAGTTCAGGTGCAAACAGCTGAAGTTTGGGATTTTGACGTTCAGAATGCCATTTTGTTTCTGTCCTGAGAACCAGTTCACAGATGGAGCTGTGAAGTTAGTTTCCCCTGAACTGTAACTTCTCAGAAGTGTTTTCTTTAGCCTGTTTGGTTTTCCATTTGCGAAGGCCTTGCAAACCTAGACCAAATCAGCTATTAATTAAGAGGCTGCTGGAAACATGGAAAAGAATGAAAGCAGAGACTATTAGAACTGTTTCCCTGAAATGGTGTAAAACATGGCAGAGCTCAGAATCTTCTTTTGTCTTAACAGTGTTTCAAGAAAGGTTTAGTGCCAATGAGAATTGCTGCTTTGGCAATAAGGTATGTCCTTAAGTGGTTAATGCTTTCAGCTGGTACAAACCAGTAACACAGAGGCAAAGGGTTTATCAGCCTTTCCTTAGCAATGACTCCTTCCAAATCTGTCTGCTGGTCCAGGCAGAGGGTGCCTTGCCAGGATGATATCTGGAAAGAGGTGTTTTGGTCTCATAATTCAATAAGAAAGCTGAAAAGGCTCAACAGAAAGAGAAGTTACTTTGCTCTTTGTGAAGAAAAGGTTTCTAGAATGAATTACCCAATGCTAACAATGCAGACTGTGAAAACAGGAGGATTTCCAGACATGTCATGCCTATCTAAATGCACCTCCCCACAGAGAAATACACACAGGTAGGTGCACAATCATTTATGCACACGTGTATGTGTTTTTGTAAAGATATCTCATTTATTCATATTCCAGCCCCCCAAAAATGAAGTGAGTGGTAATTCTTAAGTGCCTAACACAAGGGAGAAACTCCTGAGCATTCAGTGAAGTTCTGTGTGATCTTCACATGGATTTTAACATCTGCTTGGTGTTTCCCTCTGCCTCCTAAGTGCTGCAATTTGCCAAGATTACTCTGCAGGTAAGTAGTGAATTTAAATTAATCTGCTTTGGCACAAACTATATAAACAGACTGGCACAAAATAGATCTCCTCTGGCTCTGAAATGGTATGACATCCATTGCAGAGTCATGCTGCAGGGACAGACACCATCAGTTTTCATCAAAAATGGCTCCAGTGTTTCTTTTCATCAACCTCACTTGCCTTTTCCCTGCAAATCAAAGCCACACCAGTTTTTCCCAGGGTGCAGCATGGTCTGTTTGGCAGGTCCCTACTCCCTCATAACAATTTCAGACTAAATTAACAGTCCCTTTCCACTCCTTCTCCTGGGTAATTTGGCCCTGTTTGCAGGAAGACAATTGGTAGGACATAGTGACAAGCAGGCAGACAAATGTTTGTGAACTCTCAGGTGCTGGCAGAGCTAACAGCAAGGACAGGAGAGGTCTGGGATGCCTCAGGTAGGGAAGAATCTGGATGTTTCCCTAGTGGGGAGAGAAGGAAATAGACACATTCAAATTGGTTAAAAGAATTGCTAATTAGCGTTATTAAGGATCCGGGCCCTATAATGTAATACATTTACTCCTGAGAGGAAAAAGTAGCCCTAGGGAAACTGATAGGTCTTGGAGTTCTAGGAAAAGAACTTATTCTTCTGGATGCTCTTTCCTTGTTCCCTTCTGAGACTGAGAAGTCAATGGGAGAACATTTACCTGCTGATTGATGGGCCATGCACCATCCCTAGATAAACACTGGCTGGTCTAAAAGGAGTGAGCTAGTACATTGGAAATAGCTCCTCTTTCAGATTTGCAATCTAAAAAAGGAAAGTGTTTGCTAGTTAAAGTCTTCACTATGAAGCATGCAATTCATAAATGAATAGCACAAAGGAAGCCAAAGCAGTGAGCTGCTTGGTAGCCCACGCTGAAGGAAGGGACACACTCCAGGCAGTTAGTGCAATAGAAACTGTAAAGACAATGGCAAAAGGGGGAGAAAATAACAGTGCTCCCCCAGTCTAGGGAAATGTGAATGCAAGAGGAAAGGGGGAAAGACCCATAGGATCCATATTCTGCATGAGAAAGGAGGATTTTATGTAGGCTGCACACCCTAAGGACGTTTGGGAGTGATCAGCTGCTGTTCAGTGTCAACACATGACTGCAAGTTTCATGGGATGAGGTTTCAGCTTCACCTCTGTTTCCCATCGAGGTTGTTTGCTGCAGTCCACAAAAGCAACTTATCCTGCATTAAAACCTGTATGGGGACACTCATTGGAAATCATCAGGCCCTTTTTTTCCAGATTGACCTCACCTTCCTTTTCAGCAACATTTTGACCATTTTCTCCCTTGTCACTGTAACTGATGAGCAACACCCCATGGAGAAAGGGCAATTTACACGAATCCATTTGCAAGGAGGCAATATTAGCTTACCAGACAAGGTAAAAAGGAATCCACTGAAGGAAAAAAACCCCCAAACAATCCCACCAAACTGTACTGGTCATGCAGAGAAATGTAATTGAGGAACAGCCTCTGGCTTTTGATTCCACCTGTGCTGTGTCTGAGGACAAAGCTACTCATTAGTTGAGTAGATGCTTCCCAGTGTAACAGCACATCGTTCAATAGGTGGCCATCAATCTTCAGCTAGGCAGCAAAAGTGACATCTCTGCTCCCCCAAAGATGAGCTGTTCTCCATAAAGGACATATCATTTGCCAGGTGGTATTTCTGAGTGCTCTGTGCCTGGACACAGCTGCTCTGTGTCAAGTCAGTGACGTGTGACACATTTCCTCAGAGCCTATTAACACAGTTGTCAGTTGGGTGACGATGGCTGTGCACTATTGTCTGCCAAGTCTCCCCTCCTGCACAATTAACTTCCTTGTGGAGGAGACAGAAAGAAAAATACAGAGTCATTATGCAAAACATGTGTGAGTATTTACCTGGTGCAGGGGCAGCATATTCCTGAGGATGAACACAGTCCTAGAAACTAACCAGAACAGCTAAATTAAGCACATAAAGGTGAGGCAGAGGAAAAGTAGCACTGCAGAGGAACTGAGTGCCTGACACAAATGGAGTGGTTTGAAAGCACATAGGAATTAGGGGTTATTTCGAGGTACTCCTGCCCAGTCCTCAGGAGCTCTGTGTGAGCAGTATTAGCAGCCTCCCTTTGGAGCTGTGTCAAACACGACAGGAAGCAGAAAGACAAGATGGGATTACATATCTGATGGTTATTGACCTTTTTCCTCGGGTTGATTTTGAAGATGAATTGCTTCAAGATGAGCCTCCAGCCTTGAAAAGGTTAGCCCAGAACCCCCCCCATGGCCCTGCCTCCCCTGCTTTTAGTCATGAGGCTCTGCACCCCCTAATCTTCAGCAAACAAATGTCTCCAGTGCAGCTTCAGCCAAAACCAAAGCTGTGGATGTAGCTCATAAGTAATGAGCAGATTTCTCATAAACAAACCTGTTTATCCACAAGTCTGTCTGGAAGAGATCTTAGGATCCAAGCGAACACAAAAACAAACAGCTTAGCTGCTGCTTTCCTTGGGCAAGTGTTTGTTGTTATTTACCACGAAAACAGGAGGAACTGCACTTCATGGATTTGAAATGGCAATTGCCTCCGTTAGCCCAACGTTATTATTTTGCACAGGACGTGCTGCCTTTGATTATTTATTGTTCCTGGGAAATGACTGGGGAGCCAGCAGATGTAATCCTTGCCTGGTTTCTTGGAAAAGCATCGTTTTTCCATGTACATTTAGCACCTTCTTACATAACTGGGTTGGCTTTTGTCTGAACGGGGAGTTGGGATTTTGACATCTCCCAGAGGAACAGGAGCAGAGCATGTTCTGAGCCCCAGGGTCTGCCCCTGCCTGTGCCACTGTCCCGAGCTGCCCCTCGAGCCTCCTGAGCTGTCCCTGGGGCTGCACAGCCCAAAGGACCAAGGGACTTCCATGGTATGGGAGGCACACGGGCCTGGTGGGCAGGGAGCCTTGCTGAGCAGCTAGAGGAGGTGGTGGAGGAGGAGACAGGACCTGCTGCCTCCTCCCTCAGGAGGCACAGCCAGGGCTCTGTGCCTGGCTGAAGGCTGAGGGGAAGATCTCTCTTGATAGGTGTTGGTTAAACATTCAGCCCTTTGAATTCCTATCTAAACTGAACACAAAGGCCAGAGAGAAGATGCTTTTGTGGTTAAATTCCACACTATGAGGAGATTTGCATCCCATCCCTGGCCTGTTGCCATAGACTTTCCACATTGTCATGTGTGGGTTATATAGCTTGATTTTCCATCTATCAATAATAAAGCTTTTTGTTCACATCCTCTGTTTCTCCTGATGTATTTACTGTATCAAAGGAGCATAGTAGTCAAAATGATCTCAACAAATGTTTTGGCATCCCCCTATGGAGCAGCAACCGCCCAAACACTCCTGAAAGATGTTTGTCTAAGCAGTTATTAAATGTTTATAGTGACTAAAATCAGAGTAAGAGCTGTGTATTCTGCAAGAGTCATAAATTCAATTCATGATTCCCTTTGTTTTTGTTCTGCAGCATGGCAATTAAACAGATTTTTATTTTGCATTTGAGGAACAGGGTTATGTTTCCTCAGAGTGAACCGAACACTTGTATTTACTATCAGCTCTCAATTCCAAGTGACGTTGGTAATTAATTTAGATCATTCAACTTCTATTCCTATTTTGCAACTCTCACTTTTGAGAACAGTTAAGAAATCTAGAAGCAAACTCAGTCTCATTATCAAGGGATTGATTCCAGCTTTCCTAATTTAAACATCTGCACACCAGTGGCTTAGCAAAGGTGTTCTGCTAAAATCAGTGCCTGCTTCCCCAGCCATGCCCAGCAATGCCCTTTGGCAGAGGCTGGAAGGAGCCTCCCTGTGCCTGTCTGTGCTCCTGCTCCTGAGCCCTTTCAGGTCGCTGACCTCTATTTTTCAGTTTTCTTTACTTTTCCCCCTGGTGACACAGTGTGTACAGCAGAACTACTTCCCTAGACAGCACAAGTGATGGCAGAGACACCAGGGCACCTGCCCAGTGCAGTGCTGCGATGTCCCAGTGTAGCTAAGCTCAGGCCACGTGGACCAGGTCACGATTTCCATGTTCTCCAGACAATGGTTTGACCAGGAAACAATTTGTAACTGCCTAAAAGTCTGTTCTCCTCCCAAGCAATGTGCACCAACCTCCTGACAGGGGCTTAATCAAAACTGTGTTTCCCAGAGCTCTTCATGCAGGGCAGGCTGAGATGAAAGACAAGATAAATCACATGTAACACATTCTCCAATTGATTCTGAATTAATTCCTTATCCGGTTGTCCTGGTAAAGGAGAAAATGATGCTGTTTTACAGTTCATACTGATAAACTGCTGTTGGTTTATCACTGGGTTATTTTTCAGTCCATACAAATAAACTGTCTGATAATAAGTTTTGGTGTTTCAAAGCTGTTAAAGCAATTTAACTGACCCGTTTTCCTCTAAATCCATTTCGCTTCTCCTCAGCAGTTCATTCTCTGCTTCCCTTTCCTCACTTCTCTGAAGTGCCTTCTGCTATCTATGAATTCCTAAGGACTTTTCCAGCAGATCAGAAGTCACTGCCTGGTTCCTTGAGTATTCTGGAGTGAATCTCATCAGGCTCTGTCAGCATAAAACATCCAGTGTACTTGGCAGCTTGTCATTTCTCTGTTCCAACCTCTGCTCCTGTACCTTTATCCAGATTACATATTTTTATTGCTTGTTTACTCTCTCTCCTTTGGGTTTTTGTTTTGTGCTAAAGGATGAAATTAGCTGCACTTTGCTCTTCTAGTGGAGTGATGTGTTCCTCTGTTTACTCAAGGTTCTGTGTGAACCCTTTTCTTTGCCTCTTGCATTTCCTGCTGCTTGTTGTCCTCTCAGCTTCACTGAAAGCTTCCACAAAAGCTGTTTGTATCTCTGCTATTCCTTTACACTGGTCTTCAATCTTACCTTTTATTTTACCTTTATTTCTGTAAGAGTCCCTAAGAGCTCTGGATGCATCCCCAGCAGCAAGTTATGTGCCTTTACCTCACCTCAGGTCATCACTCTTTGAGGATGGGAAACAATTCCCTTTGTGACTTGGAACTTTTGGATGCTCCCATAATATAAACAACAACCTTGTGAGCATCATCCATCTCTTTCTGAAACTTTGCCAAGAAAAATCTCTTGGCTTCTTTTCCAACCGAGACTCCTTTGACTTCACTGGAAGTGTCACAATGAATTTGCAGTTTGGCAGGGTTCAGCCTCTCTCATTTCCCAGTCTGGATTTCAGTCTTCTTTTCCTGTTCCCAGTCTCTTGCAGTGAGTGGATATTGCTCATTCAACCATCACATGCCAGGGAAGAGAACACAGACGTGACAGAGGAAGAATGAAAACAACAAAAACTGATCTGAATTCCAAAAGGGTATACAGATTTACAGGACACCTTGATGCACACCTGAGGTTTCTGCACACAGTGGTTAAGAATGTAAGATAAACAGATGTTTAAAATATTTTTGAAGCTTTGGCAAGCTCTACAGTCTCCTTAAACTAGAAACCTCTGAGCCAAGAACCAATGCACTGAAATTCCTGCCCCTTATTGTTCTTCTCCCTGGACCAACTCATGTTTGTAGCTCCTGCACCAACTCACGTTTGTAGCTGTGCTTTCAGTTCAGATTAGGGTTTAAAGTCAAAACCAAAGCTCACAAAACTCACAACACTTTCTCTCTGTTTCTCAGTGTAATACTGAATTCAGACACTAAACCTTCCTTTTTAGCAGAACTGTTTTCCACGTGGAAGGCAGGTGACTTGCACAGCCTCACTGAGAGCTCCTGGCCCTTCCCTTCATGTTTATGTGAACATTTATAGTGCAATTAAAGACACAAACAAGTGTGTGTGAGTCTCTGGAGCCACTTGTTTTCACTCCATAGTGCACAAACAAGTCATTTAGGTGGACAAAGTCTGAAAGTGAATCATAAACTTGTGTTGTTGTTTTCCCAAGGGAACTCTCTGTGGTGACTGTGGCACAAACATACCTTGTGTCAGGCCAAGCAGTGCCTGAGCCACCAGGAGCTCATCACTGTGGACAGGCTGGCAGTCTGTGCCAGGAGAGTGACATTACAGCTTGGGGTGTTGCAGAAAGCAGCACTGGACTCTGGTTCAAGGACTGTCAGGAAACAGCTTTGCTTTTCACTGCACAAAGAAATTCAATGTACGCAAACACCTATACTCCACAAAAAGGCCACAACAGTGAGACCTTGGGGGAGCTGTGGGTTTGTCTGAGCACACCAACAGTCATGGGTCCAACACTAACTTCCTTGAGGAAGGGAGGAAGGAAGGAAGGAA
>NW_008654641.1:0-5342 GCF_000695815.1 Acanthisitta chloris
CTGTGACATCACAGTGGGTTCTGTGAGCTCACAGAGCAGGGTATGATATCATAGAGGCTGTGTGACACCACAGAGCAGACTATGGCACGGGGGAGGTAGTGTGACATCACAGGACGTGACATCAGAGCTGCTGTGACATCACAGAGCAGGCTGTGACATCACAGTGGGTTCTGTGAGGGCATAGATGTGTGACACCACAGAGCAGACCATGGCACAAGGGAGGTAATGTGACATCACAGGACATGACATCAGAGCTGCTGTGACATCACAGAGCAACAGGTAGGTGCCCCTTGCCCTGTGCCCCCCTCACACCCTCCCCTGTCCCCCCAGAGAAGTCCAACCTGCTGATCGTGCGGAGCGGCGTCCCACGCCCCCCTGGCTCGCCCCTCGCCCCTTGCCGCAGCCTCGACCAGATGATGTTCCACAAAATCAACCCCCAGAGCCTGACACGGGTATGGGGGGCACGAGGGCACAGGGGGACAGGGCATGAAATCACAGGGGGACAGGGCACGAGGGTACGGGGCTAGAGAACCCCCAGCAAGGCACAGGGCACAAGGGGTAGAGACCCTCCAGATGGCACAAGGACCCCCCCAACAGTGTCTCCCTTTCATATCAGGGGGAAAGCCTGGGCCAAGGCTCCTTCACCCAGATCTACAAGGGCATCAAGCGTGACCAGGACGAGGAGGAGGAGGAGGAAGGAACCCACCAGACCACAGTGGTGCTCAAGGTCATGGACAGCAGCCACCGCAACTGCTCCGAGGTGAGAGGTGGGCACAGCCCCCCCTGACCCAGCACTGGGGGGTCCCCAGGATCCTCCCTGAGCCTCATGTCCCCTCCCAGTCTTTCCTGGAGGCAGCCAGCACCATGAGCCAGCTCTCCCACAAGCACCTGGTCCTGCTGCACGGCGTCAGCCTGGGGAAGGACAGTGAGTGCCCAACCTGCGGTGCCAAGGCCACGCTGAGCCCCCTCCTGACCCCCCCTCTGCCTCCACACAGGTATCATGGTGCAGGAGTACATCAAGCATGGGCCCCTGGACCTCTACCTGAGGAAGAACCATGCCAAGGGCACAGTGACCACCAGCTGGAAGTTGACAGTGGCCAAGCAGTTGGCATATGCCCTCAATTACCTGGTGAGCTGGTGGCTGGCATGGCTCTGGGTGCCAGTGTCCTGTGATCTGTGTGGCTGCAGCTCTCCTGTGTCCTCATGCCAGTGTCCTCATCCCAGTGTCCTCATGCCATGGCTCCCAGGCATCTGTGTCCTGCAGCTCCCATGGATCCATGTCCTCTGAGTCCTGTGCATCTGCATCCTGCAGCAACTGTGCATCCATGGCCCACAGCTCCCAAGCATCCATATCCCACAACTCCCATGCTCCTGTGTCCCATGTCCACATATCCTTGTCCCATGATTCCCACATATCCTTGTCCCATGACTCCCACACACCCATATCCCACAACTCCACATATCCATATGCCATGACTCTCCCACATCCATGGCCCATAACTCCCATATATCCATGTCTCCATGCACCTATATCCCACAGCTCCCACACATCCATGTCCCACAGCTCCCACACATCCCTGTTGGCTTCCCCCTTTGCTCCCAGCTCAGCCCAGTGCATGGACTCATACTGAGGGTCCTGATCCCTCTCTCCCCATCCAGGAGGACAAGAAGATCACCCACGGGAATGTCTCTGCCAAGAAGGTGCTGCTGGCACGGGAAGGGGATGCAGCCAGTGGGACTCCTCCCTTCATCAAGCTCAACGACCCTGGGGTCAGCGTCACCGTCCTGGCCAAGGAGAGTGAGTGCCTGGAGTGCTGGGGGAGGGTTTGGGGGTTCTGGGGGAGTTTGGGGGTGCAGGATCCCCCAGGGGTGCTGAGCAGGGCTGTCCCCCCCAGTGCTGGTGGAGAGAATCCCCTGGGTGGCCCCGGAGTGTGTCAGTGATCCCAAGAGCCTGGCACTGCCCGCGGACAAGTGGAGCTTTGGAGCAACCCTCTGGGAGATCTTCAGTGGAGGGAACATGCCCCTGAGCCTGCTGGAGCCCCAGAAGGTCAGGCTGCCCCAATCCACTGTATCCTGCCCCATCCCACTGCATTCTGACCCTCCTGCTCCACCCAACTGCATCTCAATCCTCCTGCCCTGTCCTGCTGCATCCCAATCCTCCTGCCCCATCCCACTGCATCCTGACCCTCTTTCCTCAACCCTCCTGCCCTGTCCCGCTGCATCCCAACTCTTCTGACCCTCCTGCTCCACCCAACTGCATCTCAATCCTCCTGCCCTGTCCTGCTGCATCCCAATCCTCCTGCCCCATCCCACTGCATCCTGACCCTCTTTCCTCAACCCTCCTGCCCTGTCCTGCTGCATCCCAACTCTTCTGCCCCATCCAACTGCATCCCAACCCTCCTGCCCCATCCCACTGCATCCTGACCCTCTTTCCCCAACCCTCCTGCCCTATATCCTACCACATCCCAACTCTGCTGCCACATTCTGCTACATTCTGAAGTTCCTGCCCCATCCCACTGCATTCCATCCTTCCTGCCCTGTCTCATTGCATCCCAACCCTCCCATCCCATCCTGTTGCACTCAGTCTCTGCTCACTCCCCTAGCTGGGGACTGACTGGAGGGCCTTCAGGCACTCTCCAAACATTCCTCACCCCTCTCCCACTCCCACAGAAGCTGGAATTCTACCAGAGCAGGCTGCAGCTCCCAGCTCCACAGTGGCCAGAGCTGGCCACGCTCATGGCCCAGTGCATGGACTACGAGCCCCAGCGCCGTCCCTGCTTCCGTGCCCTGATCCGAGACCTCAACAGCCTCATCACCTCTGGTGGGCACTGGGACAGGGTGGGGGGGACACAGGGGACCCCCACGGTGCCCTCACCACCCTCTCCCCCCAGACTATGAGCTGCTCTCGGATCTGTCACCTACGGATGTGACACTCCGGAACAACTTCTGGGGAAATGAGCTCCTGGCTGGGAGTCAGGACCCTGCATATTTCCAGGAGAGGCATCTCAAGTACATCTCACTGCTGGGAAAGGTAAAAAGGAGTCATGAACCCCAAGATTCAATGCACCTCCTCTTCCTTTCCCTGCATTTGGGGCATGGAGCATCCCTGTTTGCTGAGGAACACTTGGTTTGTGCCCTGTGGGGGGGAGTTGGGGAGGGAATAATATCCCAACATGCCACACCTTGGCTCTCCCCCCCAGGGTAATTTTGGGAGTGTGGAGCTGTGTCGCTATGACCCCGTGGGTGACAGCACAGGTGAACTGGTGGCAGTGAAGAAGCTGCAGCAGAATTCAGCCAAGGAGCTGAGGGATTTTGAGAGGGAGATCCAGATCCTGCACTCGCTGCAGCACGACTTCATCGTCCAGTACCGGGGGGTGTGCTACAGCAGGGGTGAGCAGGGCACAGGAGAGAGCAGGGAGGGATCTCACATCCCAGCTCTGCCCACATCCTGCCCAGAGGCTGATGGATGTGGTCCCAGGGTGGCGTGGGCTGCGGCTGGTGATGGAATTCCTGCCCAACGGCTGCCTGAGGGATTACCTGCAGAAGAACCAGCCCCGCCTGGACCACAGGACACTGCTTCTCTATGCCTGGCAGATCTGCAAGGTGGGATCAGGGCAGGGGAGGTGGCAAATAGGGGTCCTGATCTCCCAGGGTGGGGATGGAGCAATGCCATGGATCACCTAGGGGGTTATGGGCCAGACTGCAGGGATGCTGCTGGGTTCCAGTCCCTAGGAGCAGCTGCATCCCAGGTGGAGCAATGCCAAGGCTCACCCAAGGGGTCAAGATCCAGCTGAGATGTAATCCAGATGTTGGGTCCCAGTCCCCATGACCACTTACATCCCAGCTGGAGAAATGCCAAGGCTCACCCAAGGGCTCAAGATCCAGTTGGGATGTAATCCAGATGTTGGATCCCAGTCCCCATGACCACTTACATCCCAGCTGGGCAACGCTGTGTCTTACCTGGGAAGTTGTGGTCCAGCTGGGATGAGCCAGCAGGTCCTGGTCCACCAAGGAGGAGTTCCCAGGGCCATTCCTGGGTCCTGGTCCCCATAAGCAGCTTCATCCTGGCAGGGCATGGAATACCTGGGAGCACAGCGCTGCGTTCACCGGGACTTGGCCAGCAGGAACATCCTGGTGGAGAGTGAGACCCACGTGAAGATTGGGGATTTTGGGCTGGCCAAGCTGCTTCCACAGGACAAGGACTACTATGTTGTGCGGGAGCCTGGCCAGAGTCCTGTCTTCTGGTGAGAGGGGGACATGGGGGGGCTTTAATTCCAGCTGGATCTGGTGCTCAGCATCCCCCATGGGCAGGTATGCACCTGAATCCCTGGCAGACAACGTCTTCTCCTGTGCATCTGATGTCTGGAGCTTTGGGGTCCTCCTCTATGAGCTCTTCACCTACAGCAACAAGAGCAAGAGCCCCTCAGAGGTGAGACCCCCTGGGTTGGGGTTCTGCTGTCCCCACCTCAGACCCATTACCTGTGGTATGAATGGTATGAGCTCCCCTTAACCATCCTGTGCTGATGGATGTCAATGGTTGGATTTGATTCCTTCAACCTGGATGATTCCATGTCCCCATTCCCACAGGAGTTCCTGCGGATGATGGGCACTGGGAAGCCAGCACAGATCATCTGCCTCTTGCTGGAGCTCCTCAAGGACAACCGACGTCTCCCAGCACCCTCCGGCTGTCCCGCAGAGGTGTGAGCTCTACCTGGGCTGGTGGGGGGTCCTGGGGGTCACCCCACTCCCCTGATGATCTCCCTGTCCTTTTTCCACAGGTCTACACGCTGATGATGAGCTGCTGGGCCTTTGCCCCCAGTGCCAGACCCACTTTTGGGGAGCTGTCCCCCAGGATCGAGGCGCTGCGGGATGGACGGAGCAAAGCCCGTGGGTAGATCCCCCCCAAGCCCCCCAGGCTGGGGCCCCCCAACAACCCCCTCCCTCCCTCCCCAAGGGAAAATGATGCTTCAATGAGCTTTGGGGGGCACAGTGTGGGGGGACACAACCCCCATTTCCATTCTCCATGGCACACAGGATGCCCCTTGGCTTTTTCCCCTTTTTCTCCCTGTTCCTGCCTCCTCCATGGAAATTTAAACCTTATTCCATTAAAGTTTGGTAGATTTTCCAACTGGGGTGAGGTGAAGTGAGGGGGATAAGGAGGTTGTGGGGGGTCTGGTCGCTGTGGAGCTGCTGGGAGAGAGAGCAGGTACCCACAGGACATACTGGTGCAGCATCCCAACCTGGCACAGGTTTCCCTGGGGGGTCAACATCCACCCCAGTGGGGTCAGGGGGTCATCTTGCTCCCACCCTGACCCCATAATTCCCCCCCAAACTAGCTCTGT
>NW_008654641.1:5386-8309 GCF_000695815.1 Acanthisitta chloris
TCATTATCAACTCGTTTGTTCTCTGTGGCCACGGGAGGGCAGATTTGAGGTAAAACCAGGCAGAAACGAGTCAGGGGAAGATGAAACAGCTTGAGAGTTGGGATTCAGCTTTCCAGGCAGAACTGGTCCCTACCCAAGGTGATGCCACCACCCTGGACCTGTCTACATTATCCAGATCCACAATCCCTCCCAGAAAGACCTCCTGGACCCCCAGAGCTCCCCAATACCTTGTCACAGAGTGCAGCCAGGCAAAGACAGACCCAGCTGGTCCCTACCCAAGGTGGTGGCACCACCCTGAACCTGTCTACATCACCAAGATCCACAATCCCACCCCAAAAGACCTCCTGGACCCCCAGAGCTCCAATACCTTGTCACAGACAAGGTATTGTCTGGTCCCTACCCAATGTGGTGTCACCACCCTGGACCTGTCTACATTATCCAGATCCACAATCCTTCCCAGCAAGACCTCCTGGATGCCTAGAGACCCCCCAATAACTCACTGTGCCATCCTCACCCAGTACCTCTCCCAGACCCCAGTGGCCCCAGTGTCCTGCAGGACTCTTCCCCCTTCCCAGTGCCATCCATCCCCCCACCCACCCATTCAGAATGGGCAGCAGCACTCACAGGCACAGGGTTATTAGAAAATAAAGTGTTTAATAAAAGAGCAGCTCCTGCTCCCTTCACAGCACAGGGGAGGGCGGAGGGGAACGACCGCCGGGCAGCAGGAGATGACCAGGGGACAGCAGGGGGAGAAGGAGAAGGAGGAGGAGGAGGAGGAGGAGGAAGAGGAGGAGGAGGAGGAGGACGGCGCCCTCCCACGCAGTGGCATCTCCTCCCCCAGCTGCCTCCATCCAGTGTTTCAAGTCCACACAACCAAGGGAGAAGCCCAGAGGGGCTTGGAGGGTCCAGGGAGGTGGCTCAGGACCCTGCCAGATAGATCCCTGTGGAGGAAAGGTGATGAGGATGTTAAGTGACCTGAGCTTGATGCCAACAGCAAACTGGGCAACCTCCCAGGGTGGGCATCCCCGTGGGGCATTGACTAGTGAAGGGAGAATAAAGTTTGGGGGGGTGGAAAGGGGATTCCATGCACTCCAGGGGCAGGAGGAGCAGGGAAGGGATTCCCAGCACGCTGGGAAAGGGATCTCATGCCACCCAGGGAAGGGACCTCAAGCACCTCAGGACAGGGGACAAGGAGAGGACCTTGCAAGGCTGTGGGGAAGGGACCCACACACCTCCCTGCCCACCTCCCCCAGCTGTACCTGTAGCAAACCTCTTCTTGACCAGTGACATGCGGTACCCAGCGCTCGCCAGCTCTACCTCCACCCCTGACAGTGTGCTGCCCTCACTGCTGAACTGGGCAGCCACGGGACTGGGTTTACTGGGCCCTTCCAGGGGCTCCCAGCTGGCTGAGAGACGCCCAGAGCCTGAGGGGAACAGGGGAGGGGTTGCAAGGCTGTCTAGACCCTGTGCCCCTGCCCTGTGCCCTCTGAGCAGGGTGGGCACAGACTCACCTCCCTGCCCTGGGGCACCAGGGAGGTCCAGCAGCTTCCACAGCAGCCTCTTCTCCTCCAGGTTCCTGCCAGGACACAGAAATGGCCTCAAGCCCCCCCAGACCACTAAAAATCCACCCCATCCACACCTCCCTGCCTTCCTCATGCCATCAGAATCCCCATTTCCCAGCTCAGGGTCCCCCTCTTCTACCCTGGGGTGGTTTGGGACCCCCCAAGTCCTGTGTCTCCCACCCTGGTGGTGTTTGGGACCCCAAGTCCTGTGTCTCCCACCTTGGGAGGGGATTTAGACCCCAAATCTGCATTTCCCACCCTGGAGGGGATTGGGATCCCCAGTTCTGTGTTCCTCACTCTGGTGAGGTTTGGAAACTCAATAAATCCTACATCTCCCACTTTGGGGGAACATGCGACACCCAGTCACACATTTCCCATCCCATGGGCAATTTGGGACCCCCAGACTGCTGTTCCCCACTCTGGTGAGGTTCAGAAACCAAATAAAATCCTGTCTCCCACTCTGGGGGAACATGGGAACCCCAGTCACACATTTCCCATCTCCTGGGCAATTTGGGACCCCCAGACTGCTGTTCCCCACTCTGGTGAGGTTCAGAAACCAAATAAAATCCTGTCTCCCACTCTGGGGGAACATGGGACCCCCAGTCACACGTTTCCCACCCCAAGAAGGGTTTGATCCCCCCACCCATCCTTCCCCCAGTTACCAACTGGCCGCAGGCTGCAGCCTCAGGTTGGTGAGAGGCTCCTCCACGGGCAGCAGGACGTGGACGTTGGCAAGGGGCACGGGCAGGGCCAGGGCTCCAGCATTGTACCCATACTCCACGCTGACCCTCGTGGCCCCGGGGGCACAGTCCCAGCGCACACAGAGCCGCAGAGGCGCCGAACTGGGACCCAGTCGTGAGAACTGGGCAGGGTGGCAGAGGTTAGGGAGGGCACTGAGACCCTCCAGCCCCCAAGGATGGGGCTTGGGCAGTGCCAACTCTCGCTCCCCCGCAGGGCTCACCTGGTATTTGAGCAGAGCCACGTTGTAGTAGGAGGAGTTTGGGCTCTGCTCCGCCTGTTTCTGCAGGTGTCCTGTCAGCGCTGCCATGTTCAGCCAGAAGTCCTTGGTGCTGGGGTCACTCTGCGAGGGGTCACTGGGGGCACAGGGGCAGTGGTGGGGGGGCTTGGGCACCCCCCAGGAACCCCAGGACTGAGATCCCCACTGCTGCACCCACCAGCACCCCAAGACACCCAGATCTCCAGGGACCTCATGCATCCCAGTATCCAGCTCTCCATTACTGCATTCACAGGCTCCCAGTGCCTAGATCCCAGCAAACCCCTGTACCCCTGTACCCCAGTACCACCTCCCAGGGTCCCTCTATCACCCCAGACCGCCCCTGTACCACCTCAGCCACCCCCTG
>NW_008654642.1:0-5599 GCF_000695815.1 Acanthisitta chloris
ACTCTGGATTTCTCAAGCAGGTATGTTCTCATGTTAGCTCCAATGATTTGGTAACGCTGATCAAAACTGATTTCAGTGTATTTGCCAAATCGACTGCTGTTGTCATTCCGTGTGGTTTTTGCATTGCCAACAGCCTACAGAAGTGATAAACTTTTACCATTTGGTTTACTTGCTTCTCTCACAAGAGCAATTTTGTCAAAATATGACTCAACTACAATTTTTGAGATCAAAGATGCTCAAGGATCAATCTAGGCACTGAGCTGTGTTACTTAGAATTTGAGACCCAAAACTGAAGACAAGCCTCAAGTCAAGCAGTATAGTGCTACATAAGCTGAGAATTAGAGAAAATATGTTTTGCCACCATAAGGAACTTCAACCAGTTTCTATTCCAGTTAATAAGCAAGCAAACAAACAACTTGTTCAATATTGTTTTCTCATCATCTAAGTAACAGTAGGTGGTCAGACAACACTCTGGGGGCAAACTAGTGCCACTGGTAAGTCAGGCAGGACCTGGATGTCCCTGAAGCTGACTGCCTCTTCCCATCAGTAACATTCAGAGCTTACACTTCAAATTTAGGTATCTGATTCAGGCAGCTAAAACATCCTTAAAGATTTCAAAGAAAGATTCCAGCAGCTCTGAGAAGTCCTTCATTGATGAGTATGGGCTTGACAGACACTCTCTGGAACTTACCTCAGTTATTGGGTTGGATGCCAATACTTTATCCTCCACATGTGCATTGCTGCTTGACTTACTCACAGTGGCAAAGTATCTCATGGTGTATCTTGCAGACACAGTCTTTCCCGCTCCTGATTCTCCACTGACTATAATAGACTGATTTTTGTTATTTCTAAAACCAAATAATCAGACAGTTTAAATCAGACATGTCTAAAATGAATGGTTAAACATAGAAATTATACATATGAAACAAATGTTTGAAATCACAGCTGTGATCAATTCTTATATATCAGTTCCATCTTTCATCTACTCTTCCCTTACTCCTCTTCAGTTGTAACCTCTAGGTTGAAGTTATTGCTATGCACTGAGCTAAGTCAGTGTTTTATCCCTCATCAAGAACAAAAATAGTTATGAGTTCTAGATATTCCTCAGCTGGTTAAGGAATTCCTGGTGGCACATACACTATTAAATTAAATGACAATTGACACTGACTGCCACTAGATTTCAAGTGTTATTTATGGACATTAAACAACATACTTAACCTTGCCATTTGCTTGTATGCTTCTTCTGCCACAGCAAATATATGTGGATCCATGTCCCCCATGTTTTGCCCACTGTATGCATGGATAATGGCATCTCCATATATTGGCAACTGTTTATAGGGGTTGATTGCAACCAAAATGATTCCTACAACCAAGAGTACAAAACAGAATTAAGACACAGCTTAGTTAAATAAATGCCTGGTTCGGGCAACAACAGTTAAATGATACAAATAAACTATTTCCTAAACTGGGTAGGAGATACTGATCAACAACAAGTCTATACTCATATATAAAACCAACTAACGTGAGTTAAAATACACTTAAGGAAAACATTACTCACATCATATTGCAAACTATGCCATGGGTTTTTTTTTCTTATTTTAAGATCTTTTAATGTCATATTGCAAACTATGCCATGGTGTTTTTTTTCTTATTTTAAGATCTTTTAAAAGCCTTGCATTTTACTGTGCTTACCACTATATGTGTAGATAAGCCTAGACTCCACAAAACGAACTTTAAGGTTGTGTAAAACTGCTGGTTCGTGGAGGTAACTGAGAGCAGTGAGATCATTTTCACCAACAAGTATGTCAGGATTTCGAAGGGGTGGCAAAGCAGATGGATCAACAGGGTAGTTCAGCTCCTGTCAACAAAAATTACTTGAAATACCATGAAATGCATTATGTTTGCATAAACAGAAACTCATCTTCAACATTTACACAAAATTCAGCTCCTGTCAACAAAAGTTACTTGAAATACTATGAAATGCATTATGTTTGCATAAAGAGAAACTCATCTTCAACATTTACACAAAGTTAGAGTTGATGGAGCTCTGTCTGACTTTCTGTTTCATCAATTCCATACATCCCACTGAACCTGGGGGACATGGAGATCACGAACCTAAGATGAAGCTTTGTTGCTTATGAAAAAGAAAGCTACATTCTCTTTATTTACAGTATTTTGCATTGAAATCTGTAAAAATGGGAAATGTTTAGCTCTCTGAACTCATGTATATTTCAGGTACAAATGAAAACAGACCAGCTGCAACTGAAAGTCGAAACACCTGGTCAAAACTTAAGTCAACTCTATCCTTACTTGCAACTTTTCGGTTTTTTTTTACACAAAGTTTAAAACTCACTTTGTTTCTTTCAACAAATCCATTTAGTCACAGATTTAATACTTGTCTTTACAGAACAGAATTGCAGAAGTACAGAAATACTGTTTTCAAAACATTGAATCTGTAAAGAACTCAGATGCTAAAATTAACAGATCTTGCATAAAGCAACAACTTTAGGGGGAAAAAAGCAACAGCTAGCTTTGTGAGAGATAACAGTGCCTGCCTTGCACTTCTGGTTTGCTTCAATTTAGGAGGAGTTTCAGGGTTTGTTTCAACAGTGATCTTCAAGGTATGTGTTCTATACTAATGTTATCCATATAGTAGAATTACACACCTCCTATTTTTGGGTAGCAGCTGTTTGCTGTACAAATTTCAATATGATAAAAAAAGAAAATATGGACATGTTATTTAGATCCCAGAATGGTGAGTCCTGTGTTTCTACATAAACACATCTCAGCAAACCCCACAATAATTCAGGCTTTTGTCCTTACAGTTCCATCTTCTAATTGCACATGAAGAAAACGTTCTCCAGCTTTGTAGTCTTTTGTGATTTCTGCAGACTGCCAAACTTCTTCATTATCAGGGATCCAAACCCTATTGTACTACAACAGAAAAACAAGATAAAAGTTAGCTTAGCTATTATCATAATACCAGACTAGCATGAAAAAGTACTTTTCAAACATCAAGTACAACCTAAAAGCTGCACTGGATGCCAGGACTCTCTTGGGATGATTATTTCCTCTGTACAGCAGAGTGTAATTTTGTATTTTAGTTATTTTTCAGGGAAGAAAAGAAAATTGAGAGCAGAGTCATTAATGTCAGACATGTATGTTCTGCTACTGTTCAGTGTAAAGTCTGCAGAACAGCACAGCGTGAACAAGGGCTAGGCTGTTGCCTGGCTCTTCAGGTCCTCTAATCCTGAGCAAAGAGTAAAATACACTTAAGGCAGAGCCTTGATTTCTAGGAGATTTCAAATGAGCAAGTACCAGAGAAAGCATCTTGTTTACCAGAACTTAGACAATCACTTCCCTGAATTCAAGCAAAGGACATTGAATTTAGAATGCATTTTGCCATAGGCACATTGCCATACCTAAGAAAGACTCTGCACAGTTACCTTTCTTTTAATAGGACTCAAGTGCAACCTCCAAACATCTTTTCTAGGACAAACTTCAAAGACTACTGGCAGGTTTCTTTCTTTACAAGCAATCAGCTGGCTTAGCTACCCAGCAAGGTACTTGAGCTCTGCCTCAGGAAGAAAACACCCTCCCTAAAGGCACTTATTTCCAATGGAAGCAGATGAATTCTAAATTTCTTTTACATATTCGAAGAGTTGAGACAACAGAATCACCTCTAATCTTCTGAAACATGAATGTTTGAATGTAAATTATGCTGTTAGAACCATCTAGATCTCCTATGCTGAAGTTACAGTGCTGAAGCATAAGTAACCTCTTTAAATGCTCTGCCTCAGATACCATCGGAAACAGCATTCCTTAAAAGGACATAACACAGCTGGAAACCTCAGTAAGTAGGGAATTACTTCACTGATATAAGTGTGTCCTTCTCATCGTGCTAGGGTTTGATAAAGCAACATCCATTCCTACTTACACAAGCAACCATGACATATAATCTTTCAGCATCTCTCTGTTTTGATAGCCAAACCTCTTCATTTAATCCCCTTACCCTAGCTGTATTCATGATCAATTTAAATCAACTGTTTAAACAGTTTAAACCCATGAGAACTGCTGCAGATGCTTACTTGAAAAATTAACATTAGTCAAGGACTTCATGGAGTGTTAGGAGACCCACAGATAACTTGGAGACATATATATTCTCATTTTGGTGCTGCAACTGTTGGTTTTGGCACAAATGTTTTCCTCTCTAATTTGGAAGAAGTCCTGGAAGCTCCAGTGGATCCTCAGAGCATGAGGGTCTCTGCCCCAAGAACCCCACTGAACAGTGGTGGGTGCCTACAGAGGTCTCTGAAAACTGCATTGCACAACTGTAGTTTTCTTAATTCTAATCCACAAGGATCAAACCAAACAATTTAGGGTAAGAGAGACTTTTGCAGTGGCGTCCTGTGAGTTAGCTCGTGTTGCTCAGTGACTTCTCCAGTTGAGTTTTCAGTATCTCTAAGGACAGAGATTGAGCCTTCTAGTCAGCTACAAGCCACACTGCTATGCACGTCAGGTGATGAACACCAATTGAAACCTCAGCCCCTTCCATGCTACCTCTTTGCTGATGCTTTCAGCATGATTTCATTATTTCCATGCCATATCCAAAATTGCCTTTTATAAACAACCCCAAACCAATATGATGACAATGTTTTGATCCATCTGACCAGAGACACAAAAGCCCAGCTTCACAAGTATCTATTACTTTTGAGTTTCTATGTGTATCTAAGTATAAATTGTCTTTTGTGTCATTCCTACATTTGTTGATTTCCAGCCTTTAAAAAATGCTTGTTAAATTGAACTTTTTATTTGCTTTTATTCTATGAAAGTTAGACTATCACCACCAAGTAACCTCAGGGGCACACAGTGTGTTCCTGTGCAAGAAAGTTAACTGCACTAGGTCACAGATGAGAGATGGAGGAAAAAGCATGAGATAAAAGCACTGATTCTAAAGAAATCCACTGGCAAAATGCACACAGCCTGCAAAGCTGGCTGTCTCCTAACCCTGCCTCACAGGTAAACAGAAGGGAGTTTGCTCATTCCCGTGTCGGGTTACACCCGCTCCTTCCTCCCTTCACCAGCCTGACATAATCCCTGTGAAAATCCCCTTTTTTTCTTCCAGCGGCTCCGAGTGTGGCACCAACAGCACGAAGGAGCAGCGCTGCAGCCCCAGGCTCAACGGGAGCTTCTTCCAGCAGCTGCTGCTGCGATCCAAGAGACACAGAATTATAAATCACTAACATATCCATGTTGGGCTTGATATTTGAAGCTAGGCAAACAAATTATACGTCACAGCACTCTGGTGACTACAGGTAAAGTGGGAAAAGTTGTGCAAAAATTTCAGCAGGTGCATTAAGGAGGAGGAAGAATTTTTGGTTTAGGGCCAAGTTCTGCCACACGCATTCAATATTTACCCAACAAGAAGCACAGCACTCGGCAACTGAAGTGGCATGGAAAGGGGCGTTAAGCCTTAAAATCACCTAATCGCTGGCTAGCACAGCACAGACCTACTCCTGGAGGCCACGAGACTCCATGAAGGAATATTTCTCTCAAAAAGAAGTATTTCCCCAGGGTGCCCTGGGACCTCGCAGCCACT
>NW_008654643.1:0-10080 GCF_000695815.1 Acanthisitta chloris
TTTGGACCCAGAAGAGAAAGGATTGAGGAGAGACCACCAACTTTGATTGCTGGTGGCTCATCAGACAGCTGCTTTTTCCTTTACTCAATTCTTGCAAGTCTTTGCAGTACTAATTCAGCAAAAAGGCTGAGCTTCAAATGTTTTGGCATTTCTGGGATATTCTGTTAATGACTGAAAAATACTTCTACAAAGCATGAGAACAAAACTAAATGTATTCCAAAAAGAAAGATGAGTTACCTGCTGCAAGCTGCTCCTGATTTCTGCTCTTGAAGAGGGATAGGAAACCCAGGTTGATAAAAGAGTTCCAGAGTACCATCATGACATAAGACAAAGGTCCTTCAGAAGAAAAGGAATAATCTCCCCCCCTTAAAGCAGAGCCTATACTTTTGCATAAATAATTGTTTTGAAACTCTCTGCCAAAACTCCCATTTAGCTATGATTACCTCCCACAGTACTTCTGCTGATTTCAGTACTCATTTTCAGTTCTTGTTTATTTATGCTCACTGATCTACACTTTCTTTCCTTGCTGCTTTCAACCTCATGCTTTAATTTAGAGACATCAGGCACAGGGAATCATTAAGCATCCCTCTCCACATCTGCTGGACTGCATGTTTTAAACCAGCATAGATTAAAGGAGCACTGTACCAAAAGAAAGTACACTGCAGATCGGGATAACACCCAATTGGGCAAACACAGTTTTCTCCAGCTTCCATATAGGCAAATGTCAATACTGAACTAAGCCTCATGAGCAAAGGTTCATTGAGAGGAACTCATAAATGTAAATAGTACCATGGAACTGAGGTGCTTTTCTACTTGAAACAATATTAAGCCTCATGAGCAAAGGTTCATTGGGAGGAAGTCATAAATGTAAATAGTACCATGGACCTGAGGTGCTTTTCTACTTGAAACAATAGCATCATTACTGTACACCGACAGTACAGTAACATGAACGACTGTTGCAGTAATTACAGGGAGCTGGGCTGGGATGGCAGGGAGAAGACTTATCAGGGCTGTCCCTGCATAACTGGAACTTGTGATTAATAGCTTAAATGCTGATATTCACATATGTAGTTGGTCATCTTTTTCTGTGGACAAAACCAAATATGCAGCACATGCTAATTTGAAAAAAAAAAAGAAAAGAAAGAAAGAAAGAATGAGGCAATTGCAAACTTAGCTCAAGAAACACAGCCATGGAGGCAAAGTTGGACCTTTCTCCACATCCTAGCATGATCTCCAGCATAGCTGAAAGCACAGACCATACCAAACAGCTCTGGAAGTAGCTACCTCTGCCGGGACAACTGAGTCCTGACAGCACTTATACCTGGCAGAGATGCACCACAGCCCAAACTACACTAAGTCCTGCAATGATGCTGAAAGTTCAGTCAAAAAAGCAACCACTCATAGCTGTTATTTTCAAAACCCAAGTAAATCAACACTAATGGCTCCATTCCTTACAGTATTTGTGGTGGCATGCTCACAAAGGCAAGGCAAACACTTTCAACTCAGCCCAGGGTGTGCACTACATCATCTTCCCCACTGATCCATTCATTCTTGCCTGCCATTAGTTCTGCCACATGTCCAGATAGAGCTGAACACAGGACTTGGATGATATAAAAATGCAGCTTAGCATACAACTTACAAACCTGCTCACAAAATACATTCCTGATTTACAGGCAAGGTGCTGGGACATGGAGACATTTTGTCCTCACCTAAATGAATTGTGCACAGGGCATTAAAAAATAATTTAAGAAATCAAATAAACAGGTAGAAGGTAGTACCAGAGCATCAACCTGAAGTCTATTTCAAGTACATGACATAGCCCAATAATTAGGTTGCAGTTTATGATCTCTCTTTTTAAGAATTTCACAAGTTTTTCAAACAGGTGTATGGGTAAGGATGAGACACAACCAGGCAGGGGTTTCCTGTAAAACAGGTGCCAAGATCAGTGGCAAATTCTGTAAGACTCTCAAGTCACTCCAGAGACAAGTGTCATCATGTATGGCACTAATGCCCCACCATCGTTTCCCAAGTGAAATGAACTCTTCCCTCTCACCTCCAGACAACCAACACCATGTGGTATATTCAGGTATCACTCCCTTACCCTGATAGAAACATAACCACTGTTCAAGATATGGGACCCCAACAGCTACTTGCCTTGAATCCCCACCAAAACAGAGACCCCAGATATCCACAGGGTGAAGCGTTCAGCCAACTAACAGAAACCCTGACCATCCTGTGGACATTGGGACACTCATTCTTGCAACAAACAACACAAAAAGTACCATCACCAGGGTGGCAACTCCTGGACAAAACCCAAGCCTTAATTCTGTTGAGGAGGTCCTAAATTTCAAATTATTTCAGCTAAAAGGACCACCTACTGCCTCCACCTGAGCAGTCCTTTTTGTGAGTGGGGGGTTGATCCTGTGTTACTACAGAGCCAAGATGTTGCCTATCTTTTATCAGATCTGCAGGGCTGCAACATTAGTGTAGACACGTGAATCAAGCCTTAAGAAATGCTGCTGTTTCAAGCCAGCCAGAACTTTTTATTTGTTGACAGGATCAGTGCCATCTGTTTTGCTGGCTGACACTGCTTTCTCCAGAACACTTCAGCTGTCACTTTATATTTTGCCTGTTCACAAAAGCTTGTCTCCCATTTCTATTTTAAACTTTCACTTTTATGCAATGCTTTCAGACATCTTCCAGAAAAAAAATCCCATGGGACCTCTTAGAGTTTATTCCTACAACGATAATTTCAGTAGTAATTGAGCCATGACTTTCAGCTTAGAGCACTGCACTCATAGCTGGGTTTTGTTTTTGTTTTTTTGTTTGTTTTTTTAAAACGGAACATAAAAAGAAAAGGCAACTAAAATATTGTGACTGAACTGACTAGTGGCCTGCTTCATACTGTAAAAATGAATTTGAATGAACTTGCCTTTTGAATAACAAATGTTATTTCTCAGGCTGCTTTTCATGTTTCATTTCAACTGAAAATTTAAACTAGACATGGTATTTGCCTTTTCTGACTGCCACACACTAATATTCCATCATATGACTGCAAGGAAATGTAAACAACCTACAGGTTTTAGAATGACTTCCATTAGTTTCATTGAAGTTTGAGGCTAATAGAAGACCAATATAAACGGCAAAATATGTGCTCAATTTCTGGATATGTTATTTATTACCACTTACCAACAAAAACTTCTAACCCCACCCTTTGGGAGAGCATCTGGTTGCACCACCCTATCTGCTGATACCAACTTTAAACTTATCTTTATACTCAAGAGCAAGTATGAAACATGCCCCATAGGCACCTTAAAACATGACCACAGGCAACACTGAAAGATCAGTGAGGGGTACACAAGAACAAAGAAAAGCTCAGGCAGAGAAATCCAAACTTAAGCTAGATGTGTGCTGCCTCCCTACAGGGTGGAGAGGTGAGAGCAGCCTTCTCCTTCTCAGAAGCAGGTTTGATGAGCACAGCCACAAAACAGCACTCAGGCTCATGACAGGGCAGGCAGAAATCGAAGACAAAAAGCTCAGAATAGAACAATGCAAGCTGTAAAGCATGAATTAAATGGGAACTGTGAAAGTGCTAAAAACATGCAGCTTGTCTAAGCAAAAGCAAATAATGCAGAAGACTTCCAGATATTTCTGGAAAGCTTAAAAAAAGAGGGGGAGAGACTAGCCAGAGTATTTCCACAAGTGACAGGTCTAAATTATGAGGTAGAGGATGAAATTTAAAAAGGAAACAACACTGTCTGAAAGCCCTGGAAAAACTTCCTGACCTTGAGGTATTATTGGCCGTGGTACATCCCCTGTGGTGAAGGGAACTGCATGCCTGGAGTGGCCAGTAGAGAGCCTGCTGGAGGGAACTGACACTCCCTAGCTTGAGGAGGACAACTTCATCTTGCAGGCCCTTTCCATTTCTGTACTTAAAATCTTATTATAGTGCTATTCTATTTTGGAAACATATGCTGATATATATTTGCTGTATAGCTGAAAGCAATTAAGTATATGACTGTCTAGGAGAAATAATTAATTCCTAGGACAATCACAGAGAGAATATTCTACAGTACTAAAACTGTCAGTCAGCAAACAAAACAAAACAACATGACTGCTTTAAAATTACATGCTTGACAGATGTCTTATATATTATTCTATACAATAATAGATGAAAATTGCAGCCTTCTTCCATTCTGTTCCTTTGCTGAGAAAGGATTCTTTTTACTTTCCCAAATTAAATAACAGAAGGTAGAGGAACAGTTGAATTAATACTGTTCTTTTAAACAACAGACAACCCAAGTACAAGCCCTATATCAATTTTTTATTAATAAAATTATCTTCACGTTGGTCGGGTCTTTTCACATAAACATACTGTATTTTGCTTGCCAAGCATACCTTGGAACACAGTACTGTTAAAGGGAAATGATGGTGAAACAAATTTTTTTTTCCATATTTATCAAGTCAATTTACTTATAGACAGTACTTCATAAAATAACCTCCATCAATGTTAGCCATATATTTTGAAGATCAAGGGGAACAGAGCACACAGCTAGCTAAGATAATTGAATTACCTTTGTCTTTTCACCAATAACATTTCTCTCCAGCTCAGCTATTTTTCTGTTTAGATGATCCAATATTTCCTTCTCTTTCAGCAGCTCTGTTGTTTCAGATTTCTGTTCCCCATCCAAAAGGGCACATTCCATATCCAACTAGGAACACAAAACATCTTTCAGAAGCAGTCCAGATTCAGAAGAAATCTTGATACACATTATTTTCTGAGGGAAGGGGAGTGAGTTGGTGATTATTCACAAAAGAGAAATATTTTTTAAAAAGGGAAGGGGAAAAAACCCATAAGTTTTACTGCCACAAAAGTTAAAAAGATCACAAATCTGAGGAAAAAGTAAAACTGCAACATAAAATACTGCAAAATAAAGTCCAAACCAACTTTAGCTTGAAGATTCTTTTTTGCCAAAACTTTTTTCTTTTCTATCTCTTCTCTGAGCTTCCTCCTGTTAGGATACTGTACTGTCTCTGTGCTCAGGCTCTGTGGGAAACCCTTCTGGAACAGCTGTTTCTTTCCTGTTGCTGATAATTGGAGCAAGCACAACCCAAATGCCTGGGCAGCTTAGTTTGCAACTGTGAGATTCCAGAAGCCAAGAGGGTGCCAACATACCCTTGCCACTGTAAAGCCAAGGAGGTTTGAAAGGAAGTTGTCTCACTTCCTTTCTCTTTAAACAGTCACAGGAGATACCACTATAAAGCTCCCAAGTGACATTAGGTATTTGGATCAATTGAGTGACCATTAAACAAGTAAAATTGTTCTAATTCCATTTAGGAGTGTAATGGTTACAGCTGGGAAAGGCTAATCTGAGCATCATAACCATCCCCCAGCTGCAGAAAAATGACCTTCAGGAGACTGCCAGGTCTGTGATTCTGTGCCTAATCCTGGTGCAAAAGCACACAATATGAAGGCTACAAACACCCATGAGTTCCCTATGTACTTGCTGAACCCATCAGACTTATGCTATGCAGGCATACATAACAAGCAAGACATTTCAAACCAAAACTATTTCATACCTCTCTTGAGGATTCATCCATCTGGTCATTTAAATCTTTGATCTTCTGCTCAAGTTCTTCCAAGTTATTTAGTATTACTATGCGCTCCTCCTCCAGTCGACCAAGCTCCTGCCTCCTTTGCTCATCACTGGTGCATTCTGGTATCTGCAATTGCACATCACAAGAAGGTCATTAGAAAAAGAGTTAAATACCATCTTTTTTTCCCCCTTTCACAGAGTTTTCTTTTCAGACAAGTATGGTACTGCTGGTTTTGAACCTGTTACATATTTCCTATCTACTATATTGCTATTTCTATATTTAGAAGATGTACAAGAGAAACAAACATGATACTTTACTTCCAGGCATTGGAAGTAAATACTATACTTAACAGCAAATACTATTCATTCTAAAGGAATTACTAAAACTGAACCTTTGAGAATACTTTACATGCTGTGCTATTTAGATTGCAAAAATCCCATTTTTCCCTTATAAAAATAACACAGGTAAATTAAGATGCTTTTTATGCAGACTTCAGCTGTTCATATCATGAAAGCCCAGGAACTAGGATAGGAGATTCTTGTAACCTGCCATTAAGAAGGGCAGCTTCTGTAAAATAAGGACAAAAGTTGGTTCTGTCTCCCCATTTAGCACTGAGGAAGTGGTACCCTTAACATTCCTCTTTCCATAGCCATTTACTTACCACATAACTGTGCCAAGAATTAAACAACATTAAGAAGAAAATACCTGTGATCTTGCACCAGCAAATGTTAAATCAAACAGTATTGAGTTTCAAATGCATTCATCATGTTCATCTGACCCCTCACTTGGGTAAGGCTGCTCGTTCATTGTCCCCAGTCAGAATTAGAAGTGGGCTGGGTGCAGGGCTTCATGGTAACTATTGGACCACACAGCCTTGCTCAAAAGAGGCTTAGCTCAGCTACTGAATGGCTATTCTGAGAGCAGGAGGTTTATCTTGAACAAATCTGATCTTGATCTTTTAAAACAATGAGCTGCATTTCATTAAACACAGTTGTTTGCTACTGCTTTTCTCAGGGCTTAGTGAAACACCCTTTACAATGAATGAACAAATGGTATTCCTTGATTTAGCAATAGTAATCCTAGCAGGAAAGTCTCTTTTTGACCAGTCTCCTGTTTGGATAATGCTGACATAAACATCTTTGATTTCAACTTCCTAATAAGGATTTAAAATAGGATCTCTGACTTGTACGAAGAAAGCAACAAATGGGAAAGAAATGCAAGACTACAGAAAGTTGTAGGTGAAATGGAAAGACCAAGGACAGCCATAATAGCATGTTTCTGTTCAACACCATTTCACACCAGAAGACTCAGCAGACAGATTTCCAGAGAAATAACCCTTTATAGGACAAAATGTTTCTCTATCACACCTCTCTCTTCTTCTACATATACACACTGCTAAGTTGTAACTTAAGCAGAGGTTAAACACAATTCCTGTTAGGCATATAACCATGCTGAATATCATACAGTGTGTAAATGTAAAAAGAGGAGATGCAAAGTATTTTGAAGGTGTGAATTTGTTAAACAGAAACACACTTTTATGGCTTTGCTTGGTCTTATTATGCTCCTGATTCTGAGTCTTGAATACAATTATTTCACACACTGCCTGTCACCAGGATTTGCTGCACTGCTGCTCTGGCACAGCAGAGCCTAGGCACTGACCCAAGGAAATAAAAGGCTCCTACCCCAGCCTGCAGGAGGCTGCTGCTGCCCTGGAAAGGAAATGGCTAGGAGTGCTGTTAGCTCATTTTTTAACGGATAATTTCCCTCCAGTAATGAAACAGCAGTGTGAAGCACACAGGAAAGGAGGTGCAGCTTATAAAATACAGGAGTTGGTTTAGAGGGGTAGGAGGTTGGCCGCCACCACAAGCCCTGCAAGAGGCAACAGCTGATCCAACAAGTGGCTCAGGTCCAACATCAGGAGGGAGACAGGGCAGTAAATTC
Organism: Acanthisitta chloris; assembly: GCF_000695815.1. Taxonomy (NCBI): domain Eukaryota; kingdom Metazoa; phylum Chordata; class Aves; order Passeriformes; family Acanthisittidae; genus Acanthisitta; species Acanthisitta chloris. The sequence continues at coordinate 7,540 of NW_008654643.1, forward strand.
AGCTCAGGCAACTCCTCTGCACCTCCCATGCAAGTGTTCTGGTTTGACCACGAGAAAATATACTCCTCTTACAAAAGACAGGAGCCTAAGGTTGGAAGAAAACAGTAGAGCTTCCCTTCCCTCCTGCATCCCAGCATGATGCTAAGCAGGGTTCTCGAAACCTTCCTGTTTTAAGTAGCAGTAATTGTTCAAGTAAATCCTTCTCCCTTGGAAAATATTAAAACTCTTCCTAAACTGTACATCCCTCTGGAAAAAAACCCAAACTTTCAGTACCATTAGCTTCCACGAAATATGAAATAATAATTTGCTGGCTGCTACATTTTGCTGGCTGTATTTTCTGTATTTGCTGGCTTACAGAACTGTTATTGAGTTCTGAGATTAATCCTCATAACTAAGACAACCTAATCATGGCCCCAGCCAGGACAGCCAAATCCTAGGGGACGATTTCATGCAGCAAAGCCTGGATTATACTGTCTCCTCCTACAGAGCATACGGAACATTACCTTTGGTGTGATGCTTAGGTAGGATGACTCGGTGGCATCCTTCAGGAAGCCTGAAGCAGCAAAAGTTAGAGGCTTCATGGTTTCATTGAAGTGCTCATCAGCTCTCAACCCTCTGGAGGGAAGGTAAGCAGCAGTGCCACGGCTGTGGTTGCTCAGCTCCGAGAAATCCGAATCACTGGCAGATGATTTCAAGTGGCTTCTGAACCTCGTTTCTAGATTCATTTGGGAGTCTTCAAACACTGAATCCTCATCAGAGAGCTGAAGTTTCTCGAGTTCTTTGTTAATTTTTTGAACATCAGCAACTGTGGTGGTTGCAGCAGGGTCGCCGTCCGATTTGGAGTATTCTGCACACAGATTGAGGATTGTCTCCAGTCGCTGTCGTTCCTAGTTTAAAAAAAGATAAGAGCACTGAGTGTCAGATGTGAGCTAAAGTAAAGATGAAGTTAAAAAAAGTTTGCTGTTTTTTTGTTCTGTCTGGGATTGTTTTGGGGGGTTGAGGTTTTTAGGTTTGGTTTCTTTTTGAAGGATTAAAGTCCATGTATGTCTCTACTACTTAGATATAATAAACATATACATAAATTACAGTGCAAGATAGAAAAGTGAAATTTAACATGGAAAAACTTAAAATATTAGAATTTTCTACATCAGAAAGACAAGTAAGTATTAGGACACCTTAGTTAAGTAGCTATTCATTTCTGTGAAATGTACTTTGAATTTTTTTGTTCAGGTTGCTTTCTCCACACCCCATTTGTGTGTACACATGTCCAGTGATCTCACTGTGTAAATCACTAATTGTTCCACTTCACACTTACGCTATACTACCGAGCTGCAAAATATTGCACAGATTTTCCATGAACTCACTCATTCCTGATTTTCTGGATTAACTGTGATTCTCTTTTATGAGAGAGAATTAGTCCACATTTTGAAACACACAGTTTTAGGAGCATTAACAGAAACAAGAGGCATCATATCTAAAATACAACAGCTATCAAATGCACAGAAGTGGGGGAAATCTTTATTTACCAGTTTACTCAAATTTCGTATGGATTCATACTAACATTTCAAACTTAAGACACTGAATAGCTATACCAGTTTGACTTGACATGCTTCAGGTTGCTATAAACATTTAATTCCTGAAAGATTTCACGATCTCTACAATACTTTTTATAAACTATCAGAAAGCTATATTTGTTTTATTTTATTGTATGCACAGCTTCCTGTAACTTCTATTTCAGATGAAATTTTTTACCCTTTCATTTTTAACAGGCAATGCTTTTATGTAATTTCATGTTACTTTTGCTAAAGCAAAAAAAAGTCAATAGAAAATTGCTTACCATAAGCCTATTGAAAATTTTGCTGGAAAAAGAGACCACTGTGAGAGTTCCATGCTTGGCATTAATACCTATACTAATGATCTCATTTCTGATTTCTAGGAAATCCTTCCTACTTTTAGTAGTATTTAAAAAGAAAGTGAAAAAAACCAAAATGCTTGGCCTCCTTCCTCCGGAACCACTGAAAATATTCACTTTCCAAGCTCTACCTGGCATTACATTTGCAAATAGGACTTGCAAAAGCAACTGCTTCTGACAGCCCTAACACTCCTTATGCCTAACATCAAGTGGTAACAAGGATCAAGCAAAGTAGTTGGGTCAACCCTTTGCCTGCCCTTTCTCTGCAGGAATCCATTGGACTGCTTTCATTGCATGAAAATTTAGCACTGGTTTACAAGCACCCAGCTCTTCATACAGCTACCAAGAGATGAACTGTTTACACACACCACACGTTCACATCACCCCACATCACCTGCAGTTACGAGCTGTCTCCGAGCTGGAGAACCCATCTGAACCCACCCATTACCATGCAACACAAAACAAGAGAGAGCTGTGAGAGAGAAATTTTGCCTTTGGGTAGCTTATTTCCAGGATCCCACTGCAGGTTTCCTCTGAAGCCTCTTGTAACAGCACCAGCAGAGATGAGCTGCTGAAATACCGAAGCCTGGGGCAGCAATTGCAAGCTTCTAGTTTCCACGAAATAGGTT
>NW_008654643.1:10090-23335 GCF_000695815.1 Acanthisitta chloris
TAGACATCCTCCCAAATGATCAACATAATTATAACTCCTCAAAGCCTTGTTCCCTCCAGGCAACCAATGCCAGACCCTAAGCCTCTTCCCTTACCACTCCAACACCACTATCCTCCCTCTTACTAAGTCTTTTGGCCATGCAACCCAATTCCTAAAGCGTTGTGCAAACGTTGGCTGGGACCGCTGGTAATTATGCAGCTCTCTCTGTTGTGACGGCATCAGGCCTGGCCCTTTCACGCAGCTTCTGTAATGGTTTATAGATGGCACACATGGCATCAGGCCCCATCCCTTCCTGCAACAACAGGCTATATCAGGTTACCCTATGCCAAGCTTCCATCCCTTTGGTAATAATAGACAATGGCAAATTTCAAAGCATGGCCACTGCTCACCCCAACCTAAGCACTAAGGTGAGGGGCTCCCACTGCAAACCTGCCCTTTGCTGAGCAGTCAGGAAACAAAAGGGATTCTTTTTTCCCTTGCTACATCTCAGATGCTCTAAAAAAACTTAAAAATTGCAGGAAAACTTCTGCCAGTCTTCAAAAAATTCCTGATGTGCTTTCAGACACATTACAGAAATATCAGTATCTCTCACTTCTATTTTGACATGTGCTAAGAGGCTTACGGACAGGAAGCTCTGTGGTTATTTTATACACTCTATTCTCACCATTTCATCTCAGCCAACTCATTCCAGCTCCAGCACCCCTGCATTTAACTATTTCCAGCATAAATTTCTCAGTGAAGCAGCAAACTAGGAAAACACCTCTGCAAAAAGGAGTAGCACGTGGAAAATCCAGTCAATAACTTTGCAAGAAATACAACACAAGTTATTTGTGACAATGAACACAGCAGAGGGGGGAAAAAGGTATGTCAAAAGCAGGAAACAGGTTTTAAATTTGCTCTAGTGGGAGGGAGGAGTGCTGAATCAAGCCTTGTAAATCTGTCGGTGTGTTTCCCCATAAAATGTCCTTTCTCACAGACTAAAACATCTCTGTGTTTTCTGTGGTTCTCTTGCCTGCTACAGAAGGGGGTACACAGGTCTCGTGCACTTTCTGCCCGAACAGTTTCACTACTCCTGGCTTTGAGAAAACTACACATCACCTTATGCAAATTCAGGTGCTGAAGGAGAAGGATGGGATTAGGATATAACAACCCTCTTCTGCTATTGATCAACAATGACATTAAGAGACAACCCTGGCACACTCTAAAAAAAATTTCCAAAATAGCAGAGATAAATATCCCACTTTTCTAACAGCAACCATGTGGTGATTCCTGGATTTGTTCACGTGCTTCATATCACGTTTATGAGTTTTACATATGCATAGAGGTTATGCTGTATCTAGATATCAAGGCAAGGCTTGGTTAATCAGCTGTGGCAAGCAGGAAGCTTTTTAGATAAGTGCCATTAGGAACTGGACAACCTCAAATTTCATTAAAAATACATGTGCATTCTGTCCCCTGTGACAAGCACTAACATGAATTATGTCTAGTCCATGCAGCCAGGTTCCCTCTGCCTGAAGAAGAAGCTGTTGGGTTTTTTCCAGCTACCAAAGAGCAGCACTTTTCCACTGTTGCTTAGGCAGGCACACAACCAACTTCTCAACAAATGCTTGGAGCAGTAGCTAGTCAAAAAGGCTGGTGTGGAAAGAGGTAGAGAGACTCGGGAAGAGAGCTGCAGACACTCCCCAAACTTTCTTTCTTACAAATACATTCAGTATCCCACAGACGAGAGGCAGGAGAAAGCTTTCTCTTTCCTTCCTGCATTTCTAAGGGGCTTATTTCAAAACTAGACTTTAACTGGGACTGAGACTGGTTCCCAAATTCTTCTTCCCCTTCCCTCCAGTTTGCACCAGTTTCTTACTCCAGCCTCATTTATTTCCTCATTTTCAGTCCTTGTTCGGCTACAGTTAGCGTTTCAGCTCTGAGGTTACCACGAGCAGCACAGAATTCAGGAAGCAGCACTTGTATTTCGTGTCCACCTCTCACACGCAGCCTTTGACAGCAGACACACCTGCAGAGAAGCACTGCAGAGAGATCAGCCCAGATCACAGCATAGGACCAGGTGTGCCTCATCCTTACCTTCCCATTACAGGCACAGAAGAAACAGACTGGTAAAAGCAGAAGACATTAGTAGCACAGAGTAGAGAGAGCCTCCAGGGAGGAGCTGAGCAGATGGCTTTCTGCAGAATTACCTCCTGTACCTGCATGCATGTATTTGGCTCCTGAGGGAATGCCATCAGCTTTCAAAAGAACAGCCTTGTTCAGCCTGGTGCCCTTTTGTCCCTACAGTATCTCTGTCCTTTTCAAATCACATTGAGGGCAGGAGCCTGCAGACTAGGGTTCCAGTGCAGTACTTAAGTTTTGTAAATGAGACCAGGTCTTCTGAAATTGATATCTTCCTGGCCCATACTATTAATTTGCATAAACATATAGCTGCAAAAATTAACCATATGTAATTGACATTTTGCCTTATTAAAGACCTCACACATATGCTTTATAACACAATTGAAATAATGTCCTTGAAAAGCTACAGAGTTATCAATATTAGCTGTATTCTGCAGGGTTTCTTTATCCTATTATACAGCACTTGTTCTTTTACAAAATTAAATTGATGTCAAGTAGCTATTCTGTAACACTATAGAGACTGCCAAAAAATAGTGGTGGGACAAATGACCTTGAGCTAGCCTTTGTCTACTTGGCTGGGGTTCTTGTAAGAGCTAATCACTTACGCTTTTACATACAGCTTGGGTACTTTATGCTTAAAGGGTCTACAAAAAGACACAGTGCCAATATAAATTTATTAAACATGTATATGAGGTTTGTCCAAGCTGTATGGAAGATTTACATAAGCTCTATTAACCATGATTTTAAATCAGTACCATCTTGAAAATTCTAAAACATTTTCATTTCATTTTCCCCTCACATGAGCACATCTTACTAAATTGCAAGGCATCAGTACAAACCAGGCACAGGGATATTTTGTATTATTCTCTATTTCTGAATAAACTAATGAAATTCAGTGCTCTTCTGATTGTGAAAACGTGGACTATGGAACTCCTTGAATTTTATTACTGCTCGTTCAGGCATTGATTACCTGAAATCTCTCCCAGTACAATTCCTACATCTAGTAAAACTTTATTACCCATCAAATGTTTATAGATCCATACAGACAGTTGGGCTATGGAAAGCATCACAGTTACTGCACTCATAACTTTTAAGTACCTACCACCATCTAGAGGAAAGACATTGTACTGCTTAAAACACAGCAGTAGAAAAATCAACTTCAGTGCTATTCAAATAAGCAGCTATCAAAGAAAACACATGGCCCTTAATATCTATCCAACTATGTGTCCTGTGCTGTTCCACCCCCAACCCCCCCACAGGCTGAAGAGAAAGACTGTCTTTCAGGTCCAGCAGCTACCACAATTGGGCTTTCATCTCACACAGGAAAAAAAAAGATTTCCTATTAAATTTAAATAAATAAAAAAATCAGTAGCTAACTGAATAGCATTGAATATTATGAGATCACAGCGATAATTTTTTTCCTTGTTTATAAGGCTCCTGGGCTAGTGTCAGCAATAGCTACCCTGACTTCTACTTATGTACAGCTTGTACAGCCAAGATGCAATGTCCGGTCAGCTGGGCTGAAGAGGAAGCAGAAGCAGATCATGACCCCCCAGGCTGCTGCCTGTGCCAACTTCAGGAGCAATCCAGTGCTGTCCCACCTGCTCCCACAGTCATCCCCCAGTACAAACGCCAGAGGGATGGCAGCAACAAGAATTCCATTTCCTCTCGCTCTTCAAGTCTCAGAGGAACAGGCTGGCAAAACAGAAGTGTCACCAGTGTTCAGCTAGTTTGTGTGAACCCACCCATAAAAAGCAAATCTAAAGAAAGAGATATGGAGAAACACCAAATCCTACACAAGTACACAAATGTCTTTCATGTTTGGCGCACAGGAACAAATTAAAACTCAGACTTTTAAATAATTTTTTAAAAACCCAACCCAAACCTGCATATTTTCATTATTTATACCCTTTTCTATTTTAATTCTCTGCTTATTTCCTTGGGAAATGACAGCAGATCATTTGGTTTCATATGCAGGTCATAGCAACAGCTCAAAATGCAAACTTCCAGAGCAGCCTCTCTCGCTTAAAAAGTGAACTAAGCACAAGTAAAACTCATAGAATAATTTATGTGGAAAAGAAAAAGAAAAAAGTGAAAGTAAACAGAAGAGCTCAAGGGCAAGTGCTAGGTCAGATTACAATGAGTGCATAGATTTTATGACCAAAAAAATATCCAGAAGTGAATAGCAGCTATCAACCACAGCACCCCAAAACCACCTCGTGCCAGGGCGCAAACAAGACACTCTCCACTCGAGTCCTCTATAAAGGAAGTTTATGTTTCTGATGGAGTAGTCTGAATAGTCCTACATTGTTCTTCTGCCTACTGTGCTTCAAAAACCCAGTATGGAAGAGTCTGACACTAGCTCACAGAGGGACTGCATTTCCCCTGCCACTCACCTACCAGCTACTCAATCTGAACTTTTATGCATCACTGAAAACTCAGAGAACAGAGTTTTGCTATCCATGAGTGCTTGTTTAGTTGAGTTTTTTTATTCAGCCCTTCCCCCCCAGCCCTCAAACAGAGATCTGAGCAGACATGGATCTCTAACCTTCGTCCATGTCAGTACACCAGGCAAACAAAACTGTTCTTTGGAAACTCAGGCTGGATATATCAAGACCCTGTTTGGACAGATTCTTGGCTAGATCCACACAGAAGGACAAAAATAAAACAAAACCAAAACAGAACAGGCCCTATAAAGTACAAAGATGTGATGTGATGATTTTATTTTTTTAATACAAATTTCTACTTCTCAGAGATCTAAAAACCTGGTTACGTAATTTTTCTAACTCTCAAACGGTTGGAAGGAGCCACTCTCCTGATATTCAACTCTTCTACCATATAGCTCCAATAAGGAACAGGATCTTCTGTGATGAACTCAAGCAGGAAGAAGCTCCTTTTTGTTCAAATTATATGTAATACACAAAAAAAATCTTTTCCCAAAAACTTTAACATGCTTGGAAAAACAGTAGGAAAATTCTCTTTCTAAAGAATCAGGACTTGAAGGAAGTGTTGTCCAGCAAGAAAAGAAATACTGTGTGTTAGAAAATGTAGCCATTACATCCAAATATAAATACAGAACAATTTTTAGCATTACTGAATACTGAAACAACCCCCTATCTTCCATTCCTCACCACAAAAAGAAGGAAAAAAAAAAGCAAGCTGTTCTCTTTGAAATACAAATACGTTGCTTTTATGACTGATTATCTCAGGTTTTACAGCATGGCTGTCTGGAAAACCTTCTGATAAGAAGCAATCACCACTTTGCACACAGAAAACACCAGGACTAGGGAGAAGGAAGACTTCTGAAAGGAGCAGAGGAACGGCAGGACAAAGACAGTGAGAGAGAAAAAACCCACCAGCATTTCTGCTGATGCTTCCCATTTTGTGTGCATAAGCATAACGGCCTCTCCTAAGCCACCCAGCTGTTAACACTCACAGCTGGTCCTTCTGGCCCTGGGGAGCCAGGTCCCTGCTCCCGAGAAGCCACAGCTCCAAGAGGAGCCAGCAGCGGTTTCGGGGGGCTGGAGGGAAGGGCAAAGCAGGGCAGGGGCACACATACCCTGACACCTGTGGAGAGGGAAGGGGGCAGTGCCAGCCACCCCCTCACACCTGTGCCTCAACTCTACAGCCCTGGCTCTGAGCAGGCAAACATGAGCGTTTTCTCATCTTGCAAACAACAGTGTATGTCTTACAGACTACACCAGTGAGTGGATTAAGGACAAAAAGGCAGGGAGGAGGCTCCTGGCTGCCTAACAGGTTCCTCACCAGCCCGTGCCAAGGACATAGGTGAGACAGGGCAGGGGAGGCATCTGTCTGGGTTAGAGATCTTTAGCTGAATCTGTTCACACGTGCGATTTGAGATGAGAACAGTGGCCCTGTACAGGTGCTGGGTCATTGCTAGTGGCCCTTGACAGTCAGCCCCCGCTCCCACATTCCCACTACCCCTGCGTCCTGCCTCCCCATGGCTTTTCACCCCCAGCCTGTCCTGGGAGTGAACTCTCCTGCAGGCTTGCAGTCTGTATGCGAACAAGACAGGTTTAAAAGTATCCCTTCACCATTTTGCTCAAAATCAGGAAGATTTGAATTAAAGCCCACAAATAGAATGTCTCAAATCTAAGACTAAGGAATACCAACTGACCTATCAAATGGCCTCTGTCTCTATGCGGATGATAAAATCAGTAAATATGAATGCAAGTTAATAGGGTCAGAGACTCTTGTAGCCACTGAAAAAAACGTTTTGAAGAAATACTAAGCATTTTTATGGAGAGAGTTTCAACAACAAACTGTTTCAAACACCTTTGCACGTTCTGAAGACCTTTTTCCTTTTCCTACCCAAAAGTTTTTTCAATAATACACAAATTACATTTTACTACTGAGTTCAGTCCCAAGCTGAAGCAATATGCACTACTACATTGACTCGAGACAGAAACTCCTCCTCCCCTCTGCTACTCCCCATTTTGGGAGGGGGGGGAAAGCAAGGCGGCCTGTATTTTAATGAACATACTCAGAAGGAAAAATGAAAACTAAGCAGAAAAAGCTCTGTTGATCTGTTGAGCCCACACCAATGTATACCTGACTCTGCAGCACACATGGCTGAGCAGCTTATAGTGGAAACTCTTCTTTTTTGCCCACTTACCACAAAATAGTGCCTTCATCTAAAACAAAAAGTCCTGGATCCCTGCAGTGTAATTTGTGGGTTTTATATACATACACATTTTAACAGAGCCCACAGGATAACTGATCATAATTTCCATGGGTTCCATAATTTTTCTAGGATGGCTGAATGGTACTGTCTATCCAAGCTATTACTGTTTAAGCATTAGCTTCATGGACAGTGATAATAAATGAGACATCTGATGCAGGCAGCATTTGAATTTCAAAACACAGCAGCTTTCACTTTGCTGTGCCCTCCTGATGGCTAGATCTGGGATGGACACTTGGCAAATACCAAATGTCACAAAAGACTAAGAGAAAGATTAAAAATTACCAGCCGTTCCATCTCCTGCTCCCGAAGTCGCTCTTCCCTCTGCCTCCTGTGATAGTCCATGAGGTCTTCTCTTCCTGAAATCGAGCTAATGCTGTTCTTCCGCTCTCGCATGGATGTTTGCAGAGAATTTGGTGTTTGTCTGTAACTTTCCAGATCTGGGTCATCAAGTTCCACAGAACTGGTGGAAAGGTTTCTTCGGGCAGAGAACGACCTGTCAAAATCCACTGGGGAGAAAGAACTACTGGGACTTGTTCCTGAGAGTCCAAGTCTATCAAAATCATCAGAGAGATATGGGGAAGAAGGTGCTAAAAGCATTTTTTTCGCAATTCGAGGGCTTGCAGGAACACTAAGAGTTGAACTGACATAGGGATTACTCCCAGAGACAGAGTTTGCATGTGGTGAAACCCCTGAGCTGCAAGAAGAAAAATTCAGGTAATTATCAGCATCTAAAGCATTCTGAGGTAGATCTTTTTCTCCAAGTTTTTTCCTTTTACTATTACCCAGAGAGCTTCTGGGGGGCAAACTTAATGGCACCAGCTGGTTTTCTGCTGATTTATAAAGTCTGGGTAGGGAACGACTGTACACTCCCATATGACTTAGAGATCCACCAGAGTATTTCCTAGGCCGTGAACTCAGAGTTTCCATCATCACATCCTTGTACTTAACCGGCTTTATGTGAAGGGCCAGGCTGTTTTCAATATTCATTCTCCTACCCTGCTTTGGGCTAGAAGGCATGCTGGCTGCCCCTGAATTGCTAGCAGGTGAAAGCACCAGGTCATTCCCCGAGCTTCCATTCCACATAGTCAGAAGAGAGCCCGAGATCTTCTTTGTCTCCAGCATTCCTGGGAAGTAGACATTGTCATACGATTTGTTTTTCTGACTGTACTTCGAGTAATGGAACTTATCCATGTGTCCAAGGGATTTTTCATTCTCTCTGCTGGCATGAATATCAAAATCTGTCCTCCCTAAACCGTACCCACTGAGGGATGGAGACGTGCCTGATATGGAACCCAAATGCTTTACAGAGATGCTTTTATCTGGAAGATATGGGCCTTCACAGGGGAACTGTTTGCCTCCCTGAATTTTGTTAATAGAGTGTATATTTTTAACACTGCAAGAAGCATTAGGTTTAACTGGCATGGGTTGTGAAAGGGTTAAATAAGAGCCAGCATAGTCCCCATTTGTTTTAAATTTGAGAGTTGATGAGTATTTCTTCGTGTCGAGGTTTTCCATAATATCCTGGAGACCATTTTCAAGAGAATTCGCCACAGAACCCTTTCCCAAACTAGCATTTTGTAATTCCATCTGGTTTTGCGCGTGGCTATACTCTGCCATAATCTTGCTGGAATCTGTAAAGACGACAAAACAAGAAAAAAGTTTTTAACAAGCAAGTAGTCTCTTGCATGTGCATCCCTGCACATTAACTTGAAAAGAACACATTTTGTAACAATTGCTGTGCTTGTACTAAACACAGACCATTAAGCAAAGGAGGGGATGCACAATTTTGCCATCTTTTTTTGCAAAAAATGAGAGACTGAAAGGTGTAGAGGATAGGTATCGGTATAGCTAGGGTACTGAAAGGGTAGAAGGGGTAGAGGGACATCACCAAATCAGCAACACGGTTGGAAAGAGGCTAGACTCTTTCTTTGTTGTCCTATCCATTGCAGGAGTCTGTGGTTCAGCCTTTATAATCCTGAGCCTCTAAAGATGTCCATGAAGTAAGGAAGCATTACTATCCTGATGTTTTACAGCTGAAGAACTGAGGTACAGGGAGAAGATGCAAAGGACACAGCAAAGTACAGAAGTCAACACAAGTCTCACAGGCCAAAGGACATAAGACACTGCTCTGGATAACCTCTTCTTTTAGCCTGTGCACCTAGTGCATCCAAGCCCCCATATATTAATGAATTCAACTCAAAGCTCTGTAGGAGCTTGCCACCTTTCTGCTTACTCTGTGGATTGTCCTGCAAAGCTTAATGGGAAAGTACAAAATCAAGGCACGTTTTTCAAGGTGTTTCAGCTCACTGCTCTTGAGATACAAAGCTGTAACTACATTTGCAAAGAACACTTTGGTTAAAAGATAACCTTAAGGAAGTATAATGCTTGCTCCATGACTTCATTCAAAACAACAAAATGACATGACTATTAAAAACACTGATAGGGGCTTAACGCTTATTCAGAAGTATAATTTATATTCTGGAAGAGGGCAGACAGCAAAAAAGCCCTTGCTGCGGTGGATGTTATTGTTCAACAATGTGTCAAGTTCTAGCTTACAATTCTGAGCTCCACTTTGCCAAAGGCAAAGAGAGGAATTCAGCTCCTGACAGTGCCAGCCACTACAGGAGACAAACAGGACCCCCAGAAGGCTTTCACTTAGACCTCAGCTGATGTAGAAATGACACCATTAACATTTTACAGCAGCTCTTGGGATGTGCTACGCTGTGCTTTGAACTAATGAAGCACTCTTGGGTGTCAGTTTCTGCAATGCCAGAGAGCACTGCTTCTGAAAATAAGGGAAAAATCTGGGATTTACTCTTGCCTCGGTCACATTTCACCTGTGACTTCAGCCATCTCACGAGAAACCTAATTTCAGCTTGGGATTCCTGCCCCCCACCAGAGCTCATGCTGTATGATCTGGTTTCATTAATGATCACTAGGTTAGGTATCCAGTGGAAGGTGACAATCCATTCTTCACACAGGTCCTTGTTTCTGGACCCTTCCTTGCTAATAAGGCAAAACTCCATGGAATTCATTACTGTCCAAGGCATCAACAGACTTCTGTTGCACAGGCTTTCTCTACGTAAACTGCAGTAAGTCTCAGTGTATAACAACACATACTCCTCAGTTCTTAAGTATAAGACCAGTAAGTTTAAGAACAAAGGCAACCATCACTGATAATGGAATTGAACAGGCAGAAGATAAAAGGAGTCAGCATTACGGGACACATAACACACAAACCAAAATAAAATCAGACACTTTCTTGAGCATAGTGGACCTGCCTAAGCAGCTGTTAAGTTACAAGCTCTGTTAGTGGCCAAAAACATGAACTTGCACCTTCTAAAACTAAGCCTCAACTTTACTACTATACAGAATTTAATATTTTTATGCTGGTTGTGATTATGGGATTTTATTTGCTATAATTTTAACACATTTGTTGTGCTGATACAACTATCTAAGTTGCCTTTGAACAAGTGAGTTCCAAAGTTTTCTGTCAGAGCATCACCACTTTGAGCAGTGAAACTGCAGTTTCTTATAATATGACATATTACTTGACATTTTTTAGGTATTTTCACAACTTTTGATCAACAGCAATGATGAAGTAAAAATGAACAAAAAGAGGAATGTGACCCACATTCAACAGAACTCTTGTCAGGACAAGACAAAATCATCTGGGAAAATCATGCATTCATCATATTAGTGGTGTTTTAAGGAAGAAGAATGAGATGTAGAAGTTATTTAAGGGCACAGATATAAAGCACAATATACATGCCTTGTGTACTCAGCCTACCATTGTGGAACAGAACCTAATTTCCATCTTCCTAGCTCTCTCTCCTTTCCTCTTCCAAACCTCTCTTAAAACTGAATACTAATCTTGTATCAAATTTGTACTGTCTAAACCTAAACTTGAACACAGCTGGAGTTCAAATATTTTTTGCATAAACTCCACTGGCTCCTATATAAATAGCTTAGCAGACACATTAATGGGGCATTAATAATTGTTTATTATTCCCTTGCAACACCAGTAGGGCACATTTAATCCTACAAAGACTGGATGCCTTTGCCAAAAAACAAGCTAGTTCATGGAAACTTTCATGCCTGTTCACCACAGCAGTGAAGGGTTCATTGTACTTGAAATCCAAACAAGTACAGTAAGAAAAGGTCACGATACCTTCATGTAGCCACTCGAGTTCAACTTTTCTCTGCTATACCTTATGCCAGTTCTTCTGTGCTTTTGGTTCCAGCACCGCAGTGCCCGCAATCATACAGTTAAATCCCAACTGGATGATAGTGCATGTTTAGCTGAACTGTAGCTGCTTCCCACAAACTAGATCTTGTTTGTTTTGTTTATTTTTAGGGTAATGTTTGGGAAGAGACTTTATGAATATGCCAGGATATGTTACACATCCTGGCTGACACTGTCTCCATGTGCAGCTACAGAGACTGAGGCTGGGAGCTCCAGTCAGTGCGGTGCCCTGAACCCATCCTGCATCCAGGTCAGCCCCATCTTTCACTTGGTAACCTTCAGAGCACAGCACAAGGGTCCTCTGTTTAGCAAAGAATTCGCTGCCTGGAGCCACAGAAGGAAATTCTTCCATTTTGTAAAAATTTTTCTTTTTCACCCCCTTCATTCCTTTTCTTCCTTCCCCGAGCTGTTTAGCTGGGGGTCACTGATATCTATTCCAACCAGGCATTAAACTGATGGGGGAGGGTTGGCTGTCTGCAGTGTATCCAGCTGTGGCCTTGTTCTGCCCTGGTAAGTGGAGTTAGACATGGAGTAAGAACAGAGCGCTTATCTTATCCATGTGCCAGAAGAATTAAAGGACCAAAGTCAATTAGAAATTATGAAAGATCTCAGTACATTTACAAACAAACTTCATTTTAATCGATTACCTGATCCAACATTCTGAAAGGAGGAGAGGTTACTTCTGTTTGGCATCATATTCATCTTCTATAGGATGGTTAAAACAACACTAATTTAAGTGAACCAGATAAATTTTGACCTGCAAATAAAGAAAAAAACCCCAAACATTGTGTTAAGAAGTGTATTCTGAGAACATTTTTCAAGTGTATAATATAGACTACAATTTTCTTTTCTTACGGTAAAATTTCCAAACAATTCTTTTCATATGTTAAAAGATATTTGGAAGGGACAGTCCATGTTTATTGTGGAGGCTGTGAAAAAAAAACCCAAACCCACAACCTGTCTGCAGTTGGTTTATCAGTTTAAAAGTACATATAATTTGATTTGATAATCAGCTATTATCTATGATCCTGATTCTCTGCAGGCAGTTACTAGGTCACAGCTCCTGAGTTTTGTCTGTGATCCTGTGGCTTCCTTAAGAAATCATTAACGAGGCTGGACTTTGCTGCTGAAGACCTGATTTTTGCAAGCCCAAAGCTCAGTTTCAGCCCAGGCAACACCAGCATCCTGCAATCATGAATAATCCTATGAAAAACCAGGTGTGTGATCCAAAACACAATAAATGTTTTGGCATACAATGATTTCTGAGTTTCCAAAGAAGCCAGACTAGGAATGCAAAGAGATTCTTGAAAGCTTATTTTTAAAAAATTATCAAAATATTGATATGGCTACGAGAGACTAGACTTAAAAGAAGTGCCAAAATTAAATCCTAGCCACTAATGACTAAAATTAAATCTAAAATCAAATATCAGATCTCTAGAGAGTTGCTCTATTAAAAGACTTATTTATTTTTTTATACACACATCTGTTTATAAAGATTGACTAAAAAAATTTTTAATTGCATCAAGTGACAAAATTAATGGTGACCATCTGTAGGTCCTCTGGGCTTTAACTATGGACAAGCAAATAGAAACACGTCAGAAAAACAAGTGAAGAATGGAGACAGATGTCTGGGGCTGTCTAGAGACAAGCCACCTATTTAATTAACCGCAGTCATCACAGCCCCAAGGTTCCAGGCCTCTGGTGCACAGACTTTCTGTGCAATGCTTTTTCACATTATTCTCCTAGGGGGACAGCTCTGGGAGAAGGGCTGGCTGCTGAGCCTTGCAGAGTGAGGTTCTTCGCTTTGACCTCCGGATTCGCCCTCACCTGCTCCCTGCAAACTGCTCTCCCAAGGGGAACCAGTTCTTGTCCCTCTCCTCTGCTCCCCCAAGAATACCCCTGTGCTGGTTTCACTTTGCAGTGCTTTTTCTTTCTCTGCACAGGTCATTTCTCACTCCAAAGGAGTTTCCACCCCACTGGGCACCTCATCTCCCTCACACCAAGAGGTGGGTTTTCTCCAAGATCACACAATCCACTGTTCCCCCAAAACGGCACTGCTCTCCAAGGAGCCAGGGTGAGGAAGGAGACCACCAGAGCTCCACACCTCCTAAGGGGACTCACCCACCATGTCCACCCTCTCCAGCACTACAGGACTGAAATTCTTTGCAGCAGA
>NW_008654643.1:23368-30446 GCF_000695815.1 Acanthisitta chloris
CCACCCAAGTTTCATGCTCAACAGGTTATTTTATTGACATGAAACATTTACCATCCTTTTTGCCTCACTGGGTCTTCCACACCACAGACAGACTCCTTCTAAAATTCCTTCCAGCTTGCCTCAGAACCTCCAAACTCAAAACCTGCATAGCATTGTGGATGTCTCACTCTGCTGGAGCAGGGCTGGGGACTGTCCATGGACCCCCCAGTAGGGCTGCAGCAACAGATCCCTGGTAACAGTGGTTCTCCAACTTATCTGCCTCTCTGCATTTTCTCTGCCTACCAAATGTGAAGGACTATGCCACAAATCCAGTTAATACTGCCACTAACTGTCATCTTGGCATATTGCTTGTGTAATCTCTATTAAAAACACTGCACTTCAGGCCCAGAGCTCTCCAGAAAAGAACCAAAAATTTAACTCTTCAGGACATGTTCAGCTTGACACAGAAAACTAGTGGTTCTCAACATTTCACATTGTTCTGCAACAGAAGTGTCACTGTATCATGGAAATAAAAACCAAAATATGGATAATTTGGATTTAAAAGACAGAAGAAAGGGTTAGTTTAAAAGACAGGAAAAGAAATAATTGTATTTCCTGTGTCTCTAACACTGCTGCTTTATGCTTAAGACCACCAACAAAACCCCATCCTTTCTATCTCGTAAGACGTTAAGGACAGCACAGCTGAAAGGAAAGGGTTACTAAGTAATTGAAAATTCAGTCATCAATTCAGTTCAGTGAATGCCTGGGTTTGCTAATAACTCAAAGGAAAAATGTCTTTTTTAAAGTTAAATATTTATGTGGTTTCAGTTCAAGTTTAAGAACTCATTACACATCTCTCCTCTCAGAGAATGGGAGATGAGAGAAGTCATCACCTAGCAATAACTGGATTTTGGGGGGAAGAACTTTCTAAAACTCTTCACGGTGAGCATAATCAAGAAACAATAAATTAATGAGCTGAGATAACAAACAGCTAAAATCCACAGTTCATCAGCTCTCATGAAATCATACTTTTTCAGATGAGGTTATACAGGGCCTCCAACAAGGCCTCCAGCAACGCTGACTCGTTACAGAGCACATGCTGCACTCTGCCTTGCCTGGAACGATGCAAAATGATTTCATCTGGGATTTACAAAGTCATCTGAAGTGAATGTATACAGCACTACCAATCATGTTTCATCTCTACAGTGCCCAGGCCAAATTAAGTTTTGTTTCACTAACGACCAGAAGAAACAGTGATTCACGACTTAAACAGGCAGCAAGTCAAACAAAGGATTCCAGTTTTAAGATATTATAACACAGGGTGACTTTACAGTAAAAACTTGTGCAGTGATTTAACCCCAGCCATCAACTCGGCCCCTGCCAGCTGCTCACTCACTCTCCCCTCCAGGATGGGGCAGAAAATCAGAAGAGTATAAGAGTGAAAACTTGTGGGTTGAGTTTAATAAGTAAAGCAAAAGTCATGCACAAGCAAAGCAAAAAAGGAATTAAATCCTCAGGAAAGCAGAGTTCCACCACATGTGACTTGGGAAGACAAATGCCATCCCTCTGAATGTTCCCTCCTTTCTTTCCTTCTTCCCCCAGCTTTATATGCTGAGTGAGCATGACGCCATATGATGTGGGACATCCCTTGGGTCAGTTGGGGCCAGTTCTGAGAGGCTGTGTCCACTCCAAACTTCTTATGCCCCCTCAGCCTTCTCATTGGCATGGCACAAGAAGTTGGTAAGTCCTTGACTTACAGAAACACTACTTAGCAACAAGTAAAAACATCAGTGTGTTATCACCATTATTCTCATACTGAACCAAAAACAAAATGCTGTAACAGCTACTAGGAAGAAATTAACTCTATCCCAACCAAACCCAGGACACTTTAGTGTAGGAACCTAAAACTGCAGCTCAACCAAGCCGCAAGTGCAGCTCTATACGGCACTTAGTCCTTAGATTTAGGGCATGTTTTCTCAGCACGTAAGTTTCTCACATCTTCCTTTACTTCTGCCTGGGCTGATACCCACCTCCCTTTAGCAGAGTCTGCTGTGGCATCCACTTTGCTTTTATGTTACCAACTGAGTGGGCTGCAGTGCCTCAGGCATCGCTAAATTGCTCCTCTGACTGAAAATAAGCAGTCAGTTTTAAACAAAGCTCTCAAACTTGGACATCTCTCTTGCAAGGCTTTTCTGTTCTTCATTGTTAATTCATTTTCAGTTTCTTGAAAAACATTAACACTGGCTCTCAGCAGCTCCTGTACCCTCTCCTATCTCTGATCCTTCTCTTCAGAAGAAGGCAAAGGTCTTTTCTACACCCTTACAGCAATGTATTGTGGAGATAAAACCCCAAGTGATGGAGAGCGAGGACAAAAGCCCACCCTTGCCACAGTCTGCAGGTCGTTAAGAGTTTAATGTGTTCTGCAACAAGAAGGTATTCAAATTATTAGAGTCTATTTCAACTATTCTGATAAATGAAAGCCTCTTAAATTTTCACACCCTGCACAAAATCTGGTGAACGAGTGCTGACAGCTTCAGTGCCCAGACATATCATTTTCCCACAGTATAGCACACCTACGTGCATATAAATGGACTGTTGCACTGCCAAGTTGATTTACCTTTTCCCTGCATAATCTGAGGACAATGTACTTGCTCCTGATTAAATCAAGCCTGTTTTTTCCCCTCTAACTTACTTTGCTTATTTACAAACAAGTCTTGATAGCCTTAATCTGCTGGCAGAATAAAACTCATTGGGATCTATCATTTACCTCCAAAGCACTTAGGTGTGAATCTATCTTTCCCAAACCCCCTGAAGTCCACTGTCAGACTAAAACAATATACTTACAGAAAGGCACCTGTATAACTTGGAGGAGGTTCTGTTTCCATGAACTATTGAATGGACACATCCTTAAGAGAGAACACAGCCATCTCTGCCAAAAACTGGACAACTCAGGAAGGCTGTTATCTAAACATTACCTTAAACATCCTTCTTCATTTCCACCTCCTCCCCCTCTGCAACACAATATATTAGATCCCAAGCTACAGATAATTTCCTGCCAGCATAGCCCTGAAATCTGCTCAGTCCCTAGCTTTTCACAATATAGGTGCTGCAAGACATCATTCCCTGCATGAAAGTGAGCACAAGGTCTGGTTACAGACATAGGGTGTTTCAGTCCCCAAAACTTGCAGCTTGGCATGTTCAGCAACACTGCATAAATGAAAAATCAAATATCTGTGAATGAGATTTGACTAAGTCACTCCCTTGCCATCCTGCAGGTTTCCGATGTGGAAAAGGGAGTGGCAGAGGAAGCTGCTCTTATGGCTTACCTCTTCCTCTGACAAACTACTGTGTTGGATATTGGAGAAGGAGCAGAAATGAAGCAATGCAACAGAAAACACCCTAAATAACTTTATTTTCCCCACAAACCGCTCCTGTCTTACTATAATAACCACCCTGACTACATCAAAAATTACACTCAAATACAACACTTAATTATTCTCTCTTACTGTTAAAACATGATTCTCTCATATTTGATAAGGACTGATGTTGTAGGCATTGTCACATCAATTGCTCTTTCTAGTAGAGGGACGTAATCATTTTAATCAGGTCACAACAGCTGCCAATTTTAAATGTGCATCAGAAATTAAAATATTCATTACCATGTAAATATTAGAGTTCGGTGACTACAAATTGAGATTTAAGCCATTGATGTAAAAGACACCAACTGCTGAGTGTGTCCAAATAAAAATGAAGGGGGAAATGTTGAAGCTTTATAACTTTTGTGCCATAATAGCTACTCTTACCTGAAATTGAAACTGTTAAAGCACACATTACAATGAATCTAACCTCATTCCTATGCATTTGGCAGGACAAGAGATCAGACCACCTACTCAAACCATATTATTTAAGTAGACATCACTGCCTCATCCTTCTCTTAGTCACACAAACCACCATTTCATCTGGACTAGTTCTCCAAGTTGAAGGAAGAAGGAGAGTTAATTCTTTTCTGCCCAAACAAAAGCCACCAGATAGATACATACTAGAAGAGATTTCTGTTAAAACAATGAACTCCTTTCTTCATGCAGAAAAACACAGTTGGCAGAGGACAAGCCAAACTCCAGCCACACTCCTCTTTTCTATCTTGGTACCTTTCTGGTAGTTAAGCTGGAGAGTCAGTTATCTGACCGAATGAGTAATTCATCTCATGGCAGTAATGACAAGCTCCTTAGTATCATTCAGACACTATTTCATTAATTCCTTTCCAATTAAAAATTTGAGCATGCTCAAAGGATTTGCAAATTGAGACTTTAAAATTTCACGTGGAGATGGCAAACAGAAAGCCCTGCTTGTGGCTTTTGGGCTGTGACTGCTTACATCTCATTGTGCAGACTAACAAAACCCAAACCAAACAACATAGCTGGTGTAGTAATAAATGTACATAAATACTCTAGACCAATATAAATCTCACTCCTCAAGCCCAAGAAATACAGACTGCCTTCATCTTAAATTTCAGGAAGGGGATTGAGTGCCAAACACAAATTTGGAATGTATCCAAATTCATACCATACAGGAGCAGAAGTTCCCACTGTACAAGAGCAGAAAGATCCTAAAGTTTCTCCTTTCCTGTCCCACCTGACATCATCAACATGCCTCCGGGATGCACCTAACGCATTCAATGAGAGCTTGCTTTACACAGCAAACGGGTAAGGCCCAGAAAATCTGAGCAGCTAGAAAAACTAATCAGAAGAGCTGCAAAGATAATCTAATCTTTTTTTTTCTCTGTTCTTGGATGTCCTTACCATCTTCCCCCTGTCTATTTCATTGTTTCACTTTCTGGAGGCAACCTTTGCCCACAATCTGCTTTTCTCTGTGCTGATTTCTTTCACTGCCACTTTGTGCCTGTCACTTCCTTTCCTTAATCAGTTCTCTCCAGTGCCCACTTATTCTGACAGTTTCTGTCTCTCTTGCTTCATTTGTCCATTTCTCCTCAATTTGTCGCCTTCCCCAGATGCTTGCCCCATATTTCCAAACATCCCCTCTAGCTCTTTAATGCTTTTTCATTTTCCAGTACTCTCAGGGCAGCGAGCATGCCCCCAGACTAAATGCTTCTCATCACACTTGCTTGGCAAACCACATCATGACACTGACAGCTCAAGTGGCATCCGCCGTGGCTGTTGTGCTACCAAGCCATGGATCTGCCTGCACAAACACAGGAGAGCATTTACCAGCAAGTTGCAGGACACCATACCCTCAAGTGAGGAATAAAGGTGCTACACCTGCAGTTACACCATTTACTATAATTAAGGAAGTTAAATAAAATGGTTCACTTAAAAACTGACCCCACCTGCATGAGATCTAAGTAAACTAAAATCCAAGCTTGGACATATTTACAGAATTCACCCTGTGCTTCAGTCTCTGGAGGCCCTTCTTTCTACAGGGGAAAACTTCCCTTGGATTTTTGTGGCATCTTGGATGTGCTCCACTGGTCTACAACAAAACCTAAATGAAGAGTACCTGCTCTGAACACCCAGAACAGTGTGTCTTATAGCTGCTCATTTAAATCACTGGGAAACACTCTGCTATGGTGGTAGTTACTACACATCAGGATTAACCATTTGTTTTAACAAATTAAAATGGAAAGAATACACTCCATGTGCAGTGAACAGAGCATTAATTCCTTCATTAACAATCACTAGCACTTCCCCCCACCCACTTTGATTATTTCAGCTTTTCTCTAGATCTTAAGTGGAAAAGGCAAAAAGAGATCTTCACATCCAAACCCCTTTAACTCATTCTCATCCAACTCCAGCCTCAAGATGGATCTGCATCCTTATCTCACACACTCTCCCCTTCCTATCTAAAAACAAAATACTCCAAATTTTTCATGATGGGCTTTGTTCCTTCCCAACAATGGTCAACCAGTGCCTTTGCATACTTTCAAGGAGCTGGTTGATAATTGTATCTGATAAGCACAGACAGTAACTGATATGGAAGAAATTACTATTTTTCCTGTCCTGGTTGCTGGCAAATATTTCCATTCCCTTAGTAAAAACATGACACACAAATGAGTCCATTTAGCATTTATCAGAGTGGAAGAGAAATAAACTGCTGGTGTGGAAAAGGAACTGTGTAAATTGAACTATCTAGAAACGACAGAGTGCTACTCTTAGGGCGGTCAAATAATACCTGTTTCTCTGCTACCCTCTTAGTTCAGACTACCCCCTCCCATGACAGCAAAGGTAGGTACTCTCCCATCTTCCAATTCCTTCATCTCCTTTCTTTCCTACACTACTTCCTTCTGCTATGGGAAAGCAAACATCTTCATCCTTTGCAATTCCATTTGGCACTGTCATGCCTTACCTTCTATTATCTCTCTTTCTTTCCAATGTCAATACCTAATCTTTGGGGACATTATCCATGAGAATATAGGGAAAGGAAAAACTGAGTTCACCAAATGTGAGAACTTGCAAAAAGGGCCACTCTTGTATCCCTTTTCCCCCAAAAGAGAGAGGATATGTAGTGCAAAGATAAAATATTCACCATGTTCTGACTGGCAACATGTTCACCCAGATGCCCTGGAGATGCTGACACAGAGGATTCGGGCACGTGTGGAGTCAAGGCACAGAGACAAGATGACAGGTTGACAAGAGGAGCATTTGGGGGAAAAGGAACTGGTGACAAAAGCCATGTGTTTGAGATCACGCAAGCACTCGGTGGCAGGAGCAGAAAGCCCATCTCCTGAGCCTTTATGCAAGCGCAGACAGTTTATTTACACTTCTGCACACGGGGAAATTCTTCAGGCAGCTTTGGGGTCAGCGCAGACAGTTTATTTACTCTTCTGCACAGGGGGAAATTCTTCAGGCAGCTTTGGGGTGGAAGGAGAAGGAGTGGGGGCTGCAGTTTCCAGCCTGTTCCTCCTTTTGCCGGTGGGCAGCAGGTATGTTTCCGAGCAGGCTCTGATGTCCAAGCCCAATTCACCGCCGAGCGCGGGACTCCGGGCGGCACCGAGTCCCAGCCCGGCTGCTGACAGGGCTACACGAGGGGGGACCTAGGAGCTCTAAATCTGTCAAGGGGAAACCGAGCCCAAATCCCTCGATTT
>NW_008654644.1:0-27812 GCF_000695815.1 Acanthisitta chloris
TAAGGTCCATTTGA
Source organism: Acanthisitta chloris (assembly GCF_000695815.1). Lineage (NCBI taxonomy): Eukaryota > Metazoa > Chordata > Aves > Passeriformes > Acanthisittidae > Acanthisitta > Acanthisitta chloris. The sequence goes on from NW_008654644.1 coordinate 15, forward strand.
ACCCAAACCATTCCAAGATTCTCTGATGATACAAAGATGTACAGTGGTTAAATGTTTTCCCATTTGCAGTACAAAATGTAGTTCCAAGATGAAAGTGCTTAACAGCAGTCCCCAAAGCTGGATAGTTTGATACAAAATCATCCTAGACAGACCACAACAGAGAATTGCTCTAACCAGCTGATGTCAGGGAAGCTCCAGAGGGCAGTGGGATTATAGACAGTGAGTCACAAGGGTGATGTTAGCCCTGTCAGCCTGTGTTGTGTCTTGGGCAGAATTATGATACTGATCTGATACTGGTGTTGCTTGATAATGAATTCAAGTAAAACATTATAATTAAAGAGGCATAAGTTCTTGGACTTAATTTCTCCAAGGCAGCTAACTTTTTGTTTCAGATGTCTGTGCTGTTTCTGTGTGAATGCTGAGTCACTTTGGAAAGGGACTGCAGTGACCTACCCAGTTGGTGCACTGAGGAACTTACCTACATTCCTGTTTCACTTGGTGTCTAGAGTTGGAATGAAAAGTTCTGGCTGCAAGGCTTACTCACTCCTTGTGCTTCTTTCTGTTTTCCCACTACCCTCTGGGGTTAGGCTGGTAAAATACTTTATTAACTCAGAAAAAAGTGGTTTCCTCTTTGACTTACTGTCTTTCTCAGTACCTCTGGGACACCTTTCTGTAGGACTCTCTGTGGCTGCTTTAACTGACAGGTGCTGCAAAAACAACCACTTACCAAAACATCTTAAATAGCTACTTCTCTAACTTCTCCCTGCTGCCACACTTTATAAATTTGGGCCTTCAAAGAGTATAAAGCAGTGCTAGTGTTTGCCAGAATTGCTTTTTATGCTGCATTTTAAATATTTTGTCCTCTCGCAAGGGATTTCTAACCCTTGTGCTGTGTAACACAGCCCTCATTTATCCTATCCTAGCTGAACTTTCCAGTTTGGAAACATGTTTGTGTATCCAGAGTTTTGTTTCCTGAGGAATGAGATACAGTGTAGTGCTTTATTTTTGTTTGATTATGTTTTTTCCCTTACATTCCTAGATTGGCTGCTACCTTGGGTTTGCACTGACATGGCACCGTCTGCTCCAGAACTGCACAGATGAAAAGAACAGGTAAGGGTAAAAAGGTTAAAAGTCAATTTTTTTTCTTATGATTTTCATTTTTTTCTTCATAGCTTTTTTTTCTGTCCAGTTTTGGTGTATCTGCCTGACAGAATTGCCACCACACCGTGAGCCATTTTGTGTTCTGGTGACTTTTTTTATTGCATTTCTTTATTTTGCTCAGTCATCTAATCATTATTTCTGAAAATTGAGTATTTCTCAACTTTTGGCAGGCAAGTTAAAGGAGAAACCTTAACTTTGTCAGCTGTGCTACAGCTTAATTTCTGATTGTGGCTTAAATATGTATTAAACACACGTTGTCATTGAGCTAAATGGGGAAAGTTGAATCAAAAGAGGCTAGAGGGTTGGGATCTATGTTCTGGGTTATTATATATTAGTATCATTTTCATATTGGTGGATTAAAATTAATTCTGTAGTAGGATCATTGTTTTTCCTGTTTTGATTTGGGTTTCTATTTTCTTTTGTAGCAAAAAGATCAGGGCTCTGGATTCATTAATAGGGATGGTTCAGAAATTCCCATATGAAGACCCCACTTATGATAAGCTGCAAGAAGATCTGGAAAAAATTAGAGGAAAATTTAAACAGGTTTGTAAGAATAAGTTGTTATTTTAGCACAAAAATGGAATTAATTTCTGAAAATACTTAATGCACCAAAACGACAGTAATTGTGTGGAGCAACTGTTGTTCCCCTCTGCAGTCAGAGCAAAAGGCTTGAAGTGAAAATACTTATAGTTGAAAATTCCTCAACCAATAGCAAATGCAAAATAAAAGGAGAAATATTCTTTAAAAGACAAGTCGAAAATATTTTTTGCCAATGAATTACAAGTGGGACCAGAAGAAGAGAAATGGAGCAATTGGGAATTCTGTTGAACATTCTGCTTGGAAAATAGAAGCCTTGAAACACTGTTGTGTTTTTTTTTTTTAGGTTTGTTCAATGCTAAATATTCAGTCTGATTTTAGAATTGGTGCTGAAAGATCTTCCCTAACATTTTGAATATAACGGATGAAGATAAAACATGGATGACCAAAGAAGAAACATTAAAAGAACAGATAACTGGAAACATGTTTACTCTTACTTTAAACAAATTCAAAATAGTGAAGAGGTGCTAAATATTAAAGGGGAAAGGGAAAAGAAAACCATTGGGAAAAGAGCTTCTCATGTCATGTATTATCTCCAAGTTCTATTTAGGATCACTGAAACACTAGTGTTAAATAGAAATAATTTGCTTTAATTCGTGACCAGTTTTGCATTGATTAATTCCTTGAAAGGAAAACATATCCTTTTGCAAAGTTTCCTTGTTTAAAGGATGTATGTTATTTAAAAGTCTGTGTGTGCAGATGATTCAATTTAGCTTCTCATGTCATGTATTATCTCCAAGTTCTATTTAGGATCACTGAAACACTAGTGTTAAATAGAAATAATTTGCTTTAATTCGTGACCAGTTTTGCATTGATTAATTCCTTGAAAGGAAAACATATCCTTTTGCAAAGTTTCCTTGTTTAAAGGATGTATGTTATTTAAAAGTCTGTGTGTGCAGATGATTCAATTTACACCAAGTGTAGGTACTGCAGGTGCAGTAAAATACAATCAGTTGCCTGCAAACTTTGCAGTAAGAAACATTTCAGTGAGTGTGGGATAGAGTGACAAGACAGAATGCAAAGGAAAAAGATTAGGATACCTGCTCATAAAGTAGCTGCAGCTCAGAACATGGAATTTGCACTTGGACTTTCCAGTAGTTTTGCAGACTGATAGGGGGAAGTGAGGAATTCCCCAAACCCCACAAATCTAAACCCAAAAAAGCAATTTTAGTGGTGGGTGAAAAAATGACTACCAGAAGAGCTGTAATTCTAAATTACTGTGTTTCTCAGTACCTTTTATCACAGACTCTTTAATTTCCAGTCTTGAAAATGAGCTCTTTAGTCTCATTCCAAAGTCTGGATGTTGTCAGCTAAATGTATTTAACTTGTGTTGGTTGAAGATACACACAGGCAGTGTCAGAGCCATCTAGTGGAGAAGGATATTGTGTGGTGCAGGAAACAGATTAGAAGGGTTCACCAGTATTTATATGGATGAAGTTGTTAAAATAGAGAGTACAGAACACATGCACTCAGGATAAAGCTCTTCTAATTATATGGGGAATTTCTTTGAAGTAAAGTAATACTGAGGGAGGATTCATTTGTTGCTTCTTTCCTCACTTGAGACCTTGCAAGGGATGTGGCAGCATGGATAGTCTCTTCATTTAGGGCAGTTTGAGTCCAGTTGGCTTCTCATTGTTGTGCAGCTAAGCCACTGGGAACCAGAACAAGCACCAAACTGCAAGTACCTGAAAATAGAAGGAAAATAGAAGAATGTACACTAATCTCCATCAGGAGATGGGTACGAACCAAAAAGATCACATTCAAAAAGAAACAAACCAAAAAGATCACACACTGCAAAGGAGAAAGCTTATTTGACTTTATAATCACTTCAGAGAAATCCAGATTTGAAAAATTTATTTCTGCATCTACAAACCAGTTCATGTTTACAAAACAAAGTATTTTACCTGTTTACTTCAAATTAATGGTGATAGTTACTCACCTTTGATTAGATTTGACTCAAAATACTCCTTGTTGAAAATCATGAATTATGCTTTAAATCAAAGTCCCCTGGATCTTGATGTAAAAAAAGGCAGTTTTGTTGTTCTGAGTGATAGTACAAAGATAAGTGAATACTGGAGTTCTGAATACTCCTGTTGCAAAGTGCAGCCTTTAGGACATGGTTTGCAAACACCATGCCAAAGCAAGGGAAGGGCTGTGAGTATCTGTGAAGTGTTTGGTTAATGGAAGTGTGTGATACATAAGTGACATGCAAAGTACAACTCCAGGGATTGTATGAGAATGATTTGTCCAACTCAGGAGAGAAAGGATCTTTGGCAGTCGAGTAGGCAGTGACTGTTGTTAGGACAATTGGTTTGGTGGCTAATTTTCTTGTATTGCTTTAATTTTATTTATAACAAAATAATATGATTGCAATAAATTATTATAGAAATATATATGTATCTACACATATTTAACTCTAAGTGTTGTTTCAACCAGGATTTCAGGCTGGGATATACCAGGCTTAGGATTGCCTGTTAGGTGTTTAATCCAGTTTCATATGTGTGTACATACTGATGGAGTCTCATTCCATGAGCCTGTATTTTTCTGAGTATCTTCTGTTTCATACCTTTTGTATGGGCCTGATTTGGTTTATTAAATGAGGTACAGTCAAAAACTGTTGGCTATGTAGTTGTGTGCTTTCTTCAGTGCCAATTTTTGAAACTGTTCTCTGCACCAAGAGAGGTGTGGAGGTTTCTGTGATGTTGTGGGCTGTGACAGTGGAATATTCACAGCTTACTGTAGAGGTATTTTTATACCTCATTTACAGCTGAGGAGTTAAAGCCCAGGTTAAGTCAAAAATACTGGTTTGCTTTAACCAGTGTGAGATGTCTGATGTGAATTGTTGCAAATAATTTTGCTTTTTGAGTATTTAAATAGTTCAGAATCTTCTTGCCAACACCAATAGTGGCTGAGCACTTAGCCTTTTTGCATGTTTGTGTTTTTGCCTCTGTTTCTCAGATCAGTCACCTAGAAAATGAGGAACACTGCAGTTAGCAAACACCTGTGAAAGGTGTGTGCTTAAGCCAACCAAAGTGTTACTGGGGGAAAAAATATCCATCAAAATTTCAAACCCCAGCGTTCAATTCCATGAGATGAAAGTGTATGGTTCTTTTTCTTTCAGTGCTTCTCCTGCTACATTAACATCTTCCTAAAATCTGTTACAAATGAATTCTCACAAGTTGCTTCATTAGTTTCACACTCTGTTTACTCATCCTGTGCCTCAGGACTGTGGTGGGAGCACATGTTCTGCTGTAATTGGAGACAGTCAGAAGGTCTGTGCTCAGGGGGGTGAGGAAAGCTGCTGTGGACCATGGCCATTCAAACATCTCCTGGTTTGAATGCTTGACTGTGCAACTGAAGTATTGCTTTGAAGACTGGGTGGAAAAAAAATGGAAAAAAATGCAATCTTTTGGATGATAATATTGGTTATTAATAAAGCAGGACATAGAGATTGTGGGTCTGTGCTATCCTGTCCACAAAGCTTGAAATTTTGCAGAAGTACTTGATCTGTTAAGAGCAGTTAAAATGGAAAATTTCTGCTAAAAATATTGAGATTAATAACACTTGAAAATACATCTCTCTATTCATTTACCACCCCAGTTATTGCTCAGTAGTTAGGGAGGAATGTTTGAAACATTTAACTTACAAATCTCTGACTTGCCTGGGCTGTGTTCTAGCCTGTTTTGTTCCTTCACGATCATCTCTCAGCTGAACCTGTGGAATATGGAATTTTATTAAAAGGTGGATGCACAGCTAATTACTGCTAGGCTCCTGAAGTCTTTGCAATCCAGAGGACTTGTAATTTTCCTTTCTACACTCTGTGATGAGTACAAGAACTAGTGAATTTTGAGGCATCAGCAGAGAAAGGTAAACTCTGACTACCATTTACCAAAGCTTCAGAGCACAATTTTTGTTCCCTCTTTGTTAAACAACTTTATTTCCATTTCTAATCAGCTGTAATGTGAAGTTGATCAATTCCAGCTGTGAGTGAACATCTGTAATCAACAGAAATGGGTGAAATAAATCAGAAAAAACAATCTTGGGGTTCAGCTGTTCCCTTTAAAACCAGCCCTTGTAGAGGCAGTTTGACTCATTCCAGTTCCATGTTGTGTTTTTCTGAAACAAAGTAGTGGTGATTTACATGTGGATGTGTAAGGAAATCTGAGGTATGAAATATATAAGCAATAGTGTGTTCTAATATGCACACAGGACCTGTTCAGTCCCAGATTTTTAGCTTAGTGGATCTACACCATTTAAGGAAGAAGAATAAAGACAGGTTTAAACACTGTGGTTTTGTAGGATTATTTTTGGTGAGGAGAGGACACACTTTGGTCTGTGTCTTTAGGAGTTCTGGAAAGGTAGCACATTTTTATTGGTTATTTTTAAATAGATAATGTTGAGATGAAGTCTTAATTTTCCAGAAGATCAGTTTCGATGTTTATATAGGTTTTGGGTTTTGAAGAGAGGCAAGAGAGAGTTGGAGCCTGTGATATATTTATGAATTCTGGTTTGGACTTTGGCTGTAATACATCTTCCTGCATTGGAATAAAGGGAGATCCATCTGTCAGAAGTCTGTCTGCACCCTAACATTCCACAGTGCTATGAAGTAAGAACTGATCCCCTTTCAAGATACATGACAGGGTTCAAATAATCTGAATTTTCGAGGTTTTAAATCCATAAATCCCGTTCCATTGATGTCCTTTCTGTATGTGTCTATGTCCCTATTTGAATGTAAAGTCAATGCCTATCCTCACAAAAAGGTATTATAAGAAAAGAGCATTAAAAATGGAATCTTTTATTTATAAAAATAATGCAGCTACAGGCCTGGAGCTGATACTTATGTATTTGCTCACAAGCTGTATATTGTATCAGATACAGCCTTCTATTGTAAGATCCTCTGTAATAATCTAAGATCATTTTCTAGCTTTGTTCTCAAATAAAAGTGTGTGCCCTGTCCCTGCATGGCTTGTTTGAACATTCGTAGGTTCTTTACTAATGTCCTGTAATCACTTGGCAATGTTGAATGCTTGAAAGGAAATGATGATGATATTAATTAATGTCATTTTCTGGAGATAAAGGTGAGGGCAAGCAAGGTGAGGATAAGGCTCCATGTCAGGGTAATTGCTCTCCTCATGTCTGCAGTGATAGCATGAAGCACTGCATGTTTTTGAGAAAGTGCTGGGGTTGGTGTGCCCAGTGGTGTTAAGGATATGGTTTGAAATCTGCTGGAATATTAGAATTATCTGAAGTCCTTCTGGATGAGAATATATCTATTTTCTTTGATTCCCTTTGTTCAGGTCACTCCAGAGTTACAGAGCAATGTGTGTGTGTATCTCATTCTGGTGGTCTTAAGGAGAAAAGCTTTGGTTTGAAACAAAAGGCTTAATAGTTCTACTAATGTTATGATTCTTTATTTTCTTGTTGCTACTCAGTCTGAATGTTGGTACCTTTTGGATATTGCCCTTTGTAACTTCTTATGACCATAGATTCTGGTCTAATTACAGCCTGAAACTTCAGCTTTCATAGTTTGGCAAGTAACCATGAAGATTCTCATTTTACAGTCTGCCAGAGTTGTTTTTCTAATGGATAAAGTTATGACAGTACACATTACCACAGAAGTGTATATATCACCAGAGAAAATGGGGATTTGGGAGGTGTGAAATGAGTTCTGAGGCAAGTTTCCAGTTGCAAGTTGTGGTGTCTAGGATTGATGTGTGAAGGCCAACTAGAGTAATCTGCTACTGAAGCACTTCAGTGTGGCCCAGTGTTTGAAACTGCAGGACCAGCCTAGCCTCTAGTGATAATAAAAATAATAATGATAAAAAAAAGCTGTGTGTGCTATTTCGAAAGCTTATACAGTTAGTTCACTTGGAGCTAACTTGGGCATCGCACTGTGATCACTAGAGTGTTTATTCCCTAGGTGTAAGAATTAAATATTTGCAGCATTTTTCATCTTAAACTCTGTTAAAGTACTTTGCACCTTCTGGCCATGCACACAGCTCTGTCAAATGATGTACTGCTATGCAGAGGGAAACATGGTCACTAAGCTTACCTGACACAAAGGCAACATAGGAGACTGTGTAAATCCATGAAATATGTGAAAGACATTAAAAAATCAGACTTTGTCAGTGCCACTTGATTCCAAAGCGGCTTGCTGCATGATGTTTTTTATTATTCTAGCCTATTTTATATACAGAACGAATTGATCACTAATAGGGCATTCTGTGTATCTGGTTCTGGTGTGGCTAAATTGCCTAGAGAAGATTTCTGAAGGGGCATAAGAAATCCTAAGGGATAGCATAAAGCTTTTGTCTTGCCAAGTTAGAAAGCTGGGTTGTCATTGTGCAGAATTTGCATGGGTGAGCTCTGAAATAGTGACTGAAAGAATTTAACTGATATTTGTGCATAATAAAATGACAGAACTTATGTTAGCAAAATGTTTCAGCAGGGAGAAGATTGATTACTCAGTCACTGCATCCTGACTCTGCATTGACAGAATGAACATCAGTATTTGTCACTGTCTTTCAGTTTTGATTGTTTAGCCTCCTATTTCCCTGCTTTACCTCAATGCAATGGTAATTCCAGTTTTTAACCTTCAGCATCTTCAGGACTCTGGGGAATAATCACCACTGAGTGGAATCTTTCTTGATAGTAGGAACTGTGAGTCAGCAACCCTTTAATTTTTTTAGTTGCAGCCATTGTTCCAGCACTAAGCTTTGCTGCTATTGTCCACTGTTTGTCCAGCTCACGTTTACTGGACTGTGGGAACGGATTAGGGTTTCATGGCTTTTTTTTTTTCTTCTTGCATAAACTCTTGATCAAAGACATTCCTTGGATGACAAAACACTGTATACTGTGTCACACAGTCCTGACCAGACTGCACGAACAGTAGTTTAAAAACACATGCCCACATTGTTCTCTAAACTGGCTTTTTTTTTTTTTTTGCAATGTATGTGCAGACATTGAATTTTTGAGACCCCGTTTACCTCCTTTCAAAATATATATAAGCACTTGACAGTCTGAAATAGAAATGAAAAGCAAATTGCTGTTTGAAACTAAGAATCAATATAATAAAATGTCCTTCTAAGCAGAGCTAGAGGTTATATTTCCTTACTAGGGAGTCCTTGGTGATGGTGCAGGTAGTCAGGTGCACTGTAAACCTAAAACCAGATGGATTATGGCATTGTTTTATGTGCCATGACCAGAATACATGAGTAAGATGGAGAATGATTTGAGCACAATTTGGGAATTCATAACCTTGCATCACCGTAGGGATGTTGTTAGAATTTGGCTTATTACAGTTGTGTGTCTTGCTCTTCTCTTAAGTTCTCTTATGCAATAAAAGGAGGACAAATTTCAGAAAAATCCAGTACATTGTTATTGCTCAGACTCATGAGAAAGAAACAAATGGTGTTAGAGAAAAACTTGGAGAGACTTTTTCAAGAAGCTTTGACTTGTGATTTGCCTCATAATGGGAGAAAGGTATCCCTGAAGACACCTTAAGCAGGTTTACAGAGGGATTTAAAAACATGGAGGGCCATATTTAGATGGCTGGGAGGTTGTTTGAGGATGAGAGAACACTTGGGTTTCCACAAACGTGTGAGGCTTTGCATTATTTAACTCTGCAGCACTGTTGAACACTGTCCTGCACAAGTGAAGGCAGATGAACTCTGTCACTTACATTGGAATGATATTATCCATGAGGGCGGAACATTTCTGATCCTTTGCAGTCCAGTGGTGTCCATGGCAAGAGAGACCAGAATAATATGTGGCTAATGGATGTGTTTTCTAAAAGGAATAAAATGGTCATAGTGAGTGACTGCAACAGCTACAGAAATACTCAGTCAAAACCACAAAATAAATGTCTTACATTTATAAGAAATAATGTTTGCTTTTGAGTAAATAATTTATGATGCCTTCTGGAAATCTTGGGAAGATGTTATGTCTGTGCTTATGAAAAGAACACAGCTACATTTACCAGTACTTGTAAAGAACTGTGGTCTGCGGGTGTTCAAGGAGGAAGAAAGCTGTTCAAAAATAATACCCAGTATTCAAACAATCAGGAGTGATAAAATCGAATAAAAGGAGCAATAAAACATCAAAAAGCTCAATTGTCCATGGCAGACAGTTTGCCATCAGAGTAGTGACTTGGGACACCAGGTCACTGCCTCAGTGCTGGCTCAGGTGAGTTGTCGTAATGCTCTGGTGGTGCTTTAGTGGTCCTTGGTGAAGGATTTGCCCCTTTCAGCCCAGTTCTTGTACACTGGTGCTCATATTACAAATAACATCCCAAGAACATGCACAGTAACACAGTAGCTGTTGTAGGAGACCAAGCATTTCTGGAATATAGGTTGTGGATGGATGAAGTCAAGTGTCACAGGGCTGTCAGGTGGGATGGGTGGAATCGAACTACTCAGCAGCGTATCATCTAAAATGTATTTACCCAGCAGGCTGGGAAGGGTGAGTGGAGAGCAATTTGCAGTGTGATGCACATGCTACATGTGCCTCAAGGCCTTAGGCCTTCACTCACCGTGTGGACTCAGAAGAGGACTCCTGCTCCAGCCAGACATGTCAGGTCCTGGCTTGGAGCTTGGCCTGTGCTTTTATCATTCCTCCTTTGGTTCAGGGTTCTTGATGGTACTGGAGATCTGTTCCTGGAGGTCTCTCCAACCCTGAGGGGTTAACATTATGCAAATGTCAGCAAAGTTGGTCCCAGGCCATTCTCTTTTTCCATAATCAAGGCTGGTTACTGGTGGGGAGTTTCCTCTCACCCTCAGCTCACCAACCAAATGGGTTACAAAGTGTCAAGTTAGCAACTGTTGCCTTAAGAAGTTCTTATTTTGCTTCTCTGTTTTCCATTTCATGCCAGGTTAGTCAGAGCTGAGCAGATGTAGTGTAGGTCTCATTTGACTGGGCAGGCTTTGGCTTTCAGGTAGGCTTCACCCCTTGACAGTCATGTTAGCAGGGAAGGTTGTGCTGTGACTGGCCATCAGCATGTGCTTTGAATTTGAGGGGAAATGATGTCCTATTGCAGTCTTCAGTGAGTGCCAGTAGTTCCTTCTTCATGTAAGAGTCCTCAGGAAAGTGATGGCTGTGAATACTTAGTGACTTCCCTGAGATATGAGGCTTTTTAATACATAGTCTTCACCCAGGTGAAAAGTGGGACAGATGCAAGCAGGGCTCTGCAGATGATAATGGGATCATCAAGAAACTATTTCTGTTTTCACTCTTAAATGTTTATCACATTAAAGAAACAAAAGGGAAACTTCTGCCTTGCTCCTAAATTTGTTCTGCTTGACCCTGAAGAACAAAATCAGAAGTCTGGCAAGTCTCACATTCTCAGTGCAATCCAGTTGACTAATTTGCAATGACTTTCTCATCATTTGATTGGAATATTGTGTGGAAGTCAGTCACGAGCCAGATGGAAATCTATGTTTGCCATGCCAATGCAATTACTATGATCAATTATATTTGTGGGATCATAAAAGTACCATGTTTGTCTGAAGAGATACAGTTCTCATAAATGATGCTGACAGGAATTCATTAAAATGCCATAATTTATGGCTTCACTGCCTTTGTCCCATTGTAGCTCTTCAATGATGTTGCCAGGAATCTTTATCAAAGTATCTATGCATGGGTCATTTCTGACTCTTCTAAGACAACAGCTCCAACCTCCACTTTCTCCTCTATCTTCCAGAGTTTTCTGTCACTTAAAATACCAGATGTGCTTGAATGGAAGTGGATTGTGAGTTCTCACATTTAATAGATCTTGTTTATTCTTTAATAAAGATTATGTGAATTTAAATGTTCATAGAAGGTCAGTTGGTCTGAATTCAGCAATGGAATTGGGGAGGGTTTTTGGAGGTCTGTTGGGAGTTTTTTCTGTGTATACATCTCAATTTGATGCAAAAAATTACAGTATTTTTCCCTTTAGTAAGCTACAGCTTAGCCTAGCTGAACATGCATATTTTTTACAGCCTATAGTAAATTGTTTTTCTTGCTACATTCTTGTCTTTCTGCCCTTTGCAATGTTCATCCAACATTCAAATTTAGTAGTCTGCATTTAGAGATGATGTTCAGAAAGAAAATGTAAATAATAGGACTGACTGTGGGCTTAGAACTACTTAAGTCACAGAACACTTAGTTTAGTAGGGTTTATGAAACAGATAGGAATGGCAAAACCTACGTAACATGTTCAACAAAATACCAAATCATTTTTTTATCAGCAAAGGATTTTTATCAGAAATCAAGATTTCCTAAGTGTGCCTTCCCTCAGTTTTCAAGCACTGAAGATCAGAGGGGTGAGCTATCACTCATACCAAAGCAAGTCTTTTTTTTCCTATTTTCTTTAAAATCTGCTGGGGAAAATGAATCATTTTTGACCCAGTCCAATGTATATTTAAAGTCCCTGTGAATCTAGTTCAGATGATCTTTCACTGCTGTGCACCTACCAGTGTGACTTACTATACTGAGCTGCCCATTCTGAATGGAACAAACCAGATCATTCTATGTACTGATATTACTTTGCCTGCCTGAGCTATGATTTTACAGCAGGCCACAGGGTTCAGGTTTCTGTCTGAAACGACTGGGAAACCACCATGCTCAACTGGGATTCTTCTGAGGCAGATGGTTTCCCATCTATTGGTAACTGCTCTGAGAGGAGCTTATTTTGCTCCTCATGATTAACATGTTAGATGTTAGCTCTGGAGTTTCAGTTTTCATTTCCTGTCCTGCACTTACTGCACAGAATCAGTGGTAATGTCAAGTTTAGTCACTGGGAAACTCAGGAGGCAGATACTGAATTTCTGATTTGTGCCAGGAGAGACAAGCACTTGACCTTTTAAACACAAGGGGTTTTTAGGGCAGAAATATTTTCATAGGGTAAATAGTCTATAGGTTATAAGCTCGACCATCTCCACTAAAAATAAGCTGTTTCTGCTGTGTTCACCTCTGGTAAGAATTGATAATTTGCATCCTCAATTCTCAGAGATGTTTTGGAATGTGAATTGGGTTATAATTTTTCCTCATTTTACTTTATAATGATATATAATTTCTGTCCTTCTAGGTCTTTTTTTAGTCACTTTTAGTAGGCTGTTACATTTTTTGGGCTTATTCCTTACTATCTTATCTATGCAATAGTAGGATGCAGCAGCTCTGTATGAGGGGAAAGGACAGAGAAGAATGTAGGTTAACCTACTGCTTTTAACCCAAACTGTCTTCTGTAAAGGTCTTCTAGGACACAAAACCTTACACTGATGAAAAACATGCAACCAAGCTCTCTGTCCCATCCAACACCTACTTTATTTCACCCTTTATTGACAAGAACCACCAAGTGGTGTTGGACTTTGAGTAATTCCCTTCCGTGTTTAAAGTCTTCAGCCCAAAGAGATTTTGCTTCTTGAAAAAGCCACGTTTGTGTGACAGGCAGTCACCTACCCACTGCTCAGAACGCCTACAGTTTCCTAAAATAACAGCTAAAGGTTTTCAGCGTTGCAAATATTAAAGCACAGAGTGAAACTCAGAAAATGTCATGTGGTTTACTCACTGCAGTGGGTAGTTGGGACCATTCAGCACTTCAAAGGTAATTTAAGAGAAGAAAACTGAAAGATGACAAGAGGCAAATGTTGGGTTTTACCAATTTTATTTCTAAACTTTAGGGTTTTTTTGCTGGAAACTTGTCTGTTACAGGTCTGTTGGTGAAAATGTGCATTTCAGACCAGTGATGCCAATAAGTACAATATAAAAATGTACAAATCTGAATTGCTTGCTTACTACAGATTGTTATAACAACGTGACAAATAAAGCATCTCTGTTGGCACGTGAACCCACTTATCTGGATTTGGCCTTTTAGTACATACAATATTTTAAAGAAATTTGCAGTACACACTGCCACTCAGTGTAACACATAATATAACCAACAAGCACTAACTCAAGGATCATGTTTGGTTCAGAGACACAGAGATGCCACGAACAGAAGTGTTTGATGAGGTAAGCAGTAAGAAATGTTCCTGAAATTTGGACAGAATGTATCCAGTCCTCCTGGGTCCTGCGACTGCTAGTAGCATTGCAATGCTTGATTTATGCACTATGTAGGATCTTAACTGCATTTGCCTCAAAATGAGTTCTAATTCTGTTTTGGTTTAGCAGCATACAGGCAACAGCTAGATTATTCTTCAGCATACAACTCTGTTAGCTGGCTTATTTATGAGATTTACAGGCTTTTTAAATTAGCATTCTGCTATAATTAAAAAAAAAAACCAAAACAAATAAAAATTAAAAAAAAACCAAACTAGTATATCATAACAGATTAAACACACAAAATACTTAGAGTTCCAGAAGATAACCTATCATACCAACTGACGTGTCCCAGCTGAGGGGAAACCACATCAGGTGGCACACAAGAGTTATATTATAATGCACCTTTCATATATCAAATGTGGCTAATAACACAGCTTAAAACTACTATGATAATAAACCCCAGATCAGACAAAGAATCCAGCTTTATAAAATGCATAACAACAACAAAAAAACCTTGACATTACTTGATCTTCTGAAATGTCTGCTGGCTTTAAATTAATGCAACCTAGTTGCGAATCGCGAGACCCATTCAGAGCAACGTTCGATGCATTTCCGTTTGCAGTAGAACTATGAGGCACTGTACAAACATTAAACCTGGTCTAGACATGGTTAACTGAAGTATGAGGTATTGTGAAACAGGAACCTTTTTTGGAATAGAGCAGTAATCACATTAAGTAAAAATTGATCACATAAAAAAAAATCTACAAAAAAAATGATGTCAATAATATAATTTTCTATGAGAAAATTAAAACCTATAACATGGCAGTATATGACATTGTATAACAAAAAAAAAAAACTGATCCACAAAATAGCAGCAAAACACAATGACAAAGATACAGAAAAGCAATGTTAATTTTTTTTTCAAACCATGCTGGGAATTTATCCATAGCAGCTCAATAAAGATGGAGCATCCACTCCTTTTCTTTTATCTTTTTCTTTTTTTTTTTTTTATTTTGACTTTTTTCTTTTTTCCTTTTTTTGTTCTTTTTTTTTTGTTTTGTTTTGTTTATGTTGTTGTTGTTGTTGTTGTTTTGTTTTTACAATCAACACCTTAGCGGCAGTTTTCTCACATACATTTCACCATCACATTCTCCTCGAGCATCAACTTCAACAGCTATGTCCACGTCCCTTCAGCTACTTTCTAAAATAATAATAAGATACATAGCCAAGATGTGCAAATTTTCTATTCGTAGCTAAATAAAAAACTGGGGCATATACTGGAATAAAAACTTCTTTCAAGTACTCCAATTTTCAGATCTATTAACTATGGCGTTTTCTCATGGTTAAACTGCTTTTGCAAATGGATAGGAAGGGGCCAAGTTGACTGCTTGCGTTTGGGTTTGTTCTTTGAAGCGTGTCCTTTTTGCTTTAAGAAGCTGTTTCAAACTGCAACATTAAGGGTAGAGAAAGATTTTCTTTTGAACAAGGGGCGATTGCATTAATTTACAAATCATACTGGCCTTAGGAGCATCCTCTGCAATAAATATTCTTTTTAGCCTTAACTATAAATTATATATTTTAGTGTTTAAAAACCTTCAGTTGTAAAACATCTAGCGACAATCCTTAAACTATGTGTCCTATATGTGAACCTTTAAGGCCCCTAATTTATAAAGATGAGTTGGCACCAAAGGATTCTAAACTTCAACTTTTCTATAGAAAAGGATAGGAAGATATCCTGGCAATTTGTGAATGCAATTTCTCTCACTGGAACACAACCTTCAGGAAAAAAAAAATCACCTCTCCGCTAACACCATAGTTAAATGCACTTGCTTTGCAATTCCAAGTTTGCCAACAAGCACTTATATATTTCCAAACCATTCCATTAAAAAAAAAAAATTCCCACACAATAAAAGAATGTATTTCCTATATCTAATGGACTGAAAGTGCTTTGAATGGAATGGTTTTAGAATATTACAAACAAACAAAAAAGAAAAAAAAAAAATAATAAAACCAACAAAAGACTGAACTGTGGATTGAACCTGACCATAATTAGGCTGAATATCTGTGGGGTCAGACCAGCATTTTTACACAGGTAACTACAAAAATAGGAAGATTACAAAAATATAATATATTATGTCACTATTTCGGTTTCTCTTTATAATAGGTACTGTAGGAGTAGTACATTGGCCTTTCCCAACAATGCTAAGCTGGAGCCCTACAAATGCCTTATGCACAGGCAATCCACAGGCACAAAAAAAAAGATTAACATATAATAATGCTGCATACTAACATACACTAACTTATGGGTTACGTTAACCATTTATAAGGTGAAGAGGATAAAAAAAAACAAACTAAGGAAATAAAATAAACATTTACAGATGAATTATAAAGTGACTAAATGCATAAGCAAGCAAGATACAGAAAAGCCTAGAACTGCGTTAAAGCTATGCTTTTTAAAGGAAAAGAATATTTCATTTGCTAGCTAAAAAATAAAAAAAAAAAAACCCTCTTCTACTTTAAAAATGGTTGGTTGGTTGGTTGGTTTTATATGTAAGAAATCAAATCTAATACCTCCCCTGGAGACATTTTGTGTGTTAATGCCTATTTTTACAACATACAGACAAGAACACTTTAATATAAAAACTAGTTGATTATTATTGTATAAAATCCTCTATTTTTGTAGCACAAACCCCTGGGGGTAATGCAAATACTATTTTTTTCTTTTTTTAAGACAGTTTTTGGGGTATTTTTTGTTTATTTGTTTGTTTGAAGTCACAGATGGAAGGGAGACAGAGCAAGAAAAAATATAACAAGACTGTTTTTCCCTTCTGGTATAAAAATGTCCTGGAGAAAAGGGTTTCTGTGGGGGAGATCCTGATGCTGATTCCTTCTCAGATGCCCTTTCTTTGTCTGCTTTTCTTGCCAAGCAAACCCCTTAGAAGAAGTCCTCTTAAATGTTCACATCTCGCACATCAGTAGGTGTGCAGGAGAGGTCTGCTTCGTCCTCTACAGTCTTTGTTTCTGAAGATACGTTGTGCTGCTGTGCCTGGCGTAGACTGGATTCAAGGAGGGATTCAATCTGTTCTTGGCAGGCTCGTAAACAATCCTAGAGAAGATTGAACGGAAGGAGAGAAAGACCCAAGAGTCCTTTAGAAACGTAGTAAGGTCACAGACTAAATACCATTTCTTGAAAAAAGCAGGAGAAATATCAGCGGGTTATTTGGCAGAGCAGCAGACTGAAAGGAGGGTGGGGAGAGCAAGAGAAACAGTAGTCAAAGGAGTGGATGAACCACCCCATTTTCTGTGGGATACCAGGCTGGATCAAGAGTTCAGCAACCAATTCTTGCCATCTGCTATTAAATGGTCTAGGTGAGCATCTCCACGGAGACTGCTGTGGGGTTGTTAGTCTGAGCCCACAGATCTACAGCTGAATGTGGCGGATGCTCCACTATACTCACACTTGTTGTAGCTAACCTGATGCAGACACACATTGTAGCTTACCCTGCTACTTTCTTGCCTGTGCTGTCAACACAGCTGTTGTGTAAGAGTCCATTGATACTGTAACTGTGGTTGCTACTTTTACCGCAGAAATGCTTCAGCACTACAGTCTGCTAGAAGTGATGGACATAAACAGTGATTTTTTCTTTTCCCAGGCCAAGTTCCAATAATATGAAGTTCTTAGATAGAAATGCCATATATATACATCTGGATATACATGCCCAAAGCTGCCTGCCAACTGCTGCTATGTCCAGCAGTGGGCAGCTCAAGTTAAATAATCAATTTCTGACTCCAAAAGCGTCTGAACAGAAAAATGTACTAGACCCCAAAAAGGAGAGGTCCTTCAGAAGCACCACCACAACCATGCAGTGCAGGCCAAGCTTGCTGTTTGCTACCACATTCAACTCAAAATCTCAGTCAGAGGTCTTTTTTCCCTCCCTTCCAAAGCATTTTCTCTGAGCTGAATGTGCCCACAATCCTTAGTGTTCAGGAGGGTGCAAGGGCCTCACTGCCTGCACAGACTTCACTGTGAATTAAAAGCATAAAGCACTGAGGAGGATCAGGTCTATGGTGGGGAAAGGTAACTTCCCACAGGTCTTAAACCATACCATGAGTAGCTATATCTAATTCACAGCAGATAGAACTGGAGAAGGCCTGTTCAACTTTCTACAAGTTATGGAGCTGTGTACACCCACTGCAACAGCACAGAGCACATTGCCTTAAACAGGCAAAACAATCACACCACATTTTGCCAAAACTCCTCCAGGCAGCTGTTTACTCATATCTTTATAACAAACATCGTAAGCTTTTTCCCCAACATATTTAACTCTGTGTATTAAGGACTTTGAAGTTTCCTTTCAGTATTGCCTTTTCTGATTTAACCTATGACATGTGTTAGCCCTTGCGGTGAACCCAGTCTTCCATGATAAATTGCCGTCAAAAGTGTTAGGATGTGCATGACTGAGAATGAATGTTGTTTTCCTGAGAGGGTGACCTGCCTGCTGTTTTCTTTATTTCCCAGTTTCAATTCTGCCTTCATTCAGAGGCTTCTTGTGTGATCTACCAGCTTTTCACTGATTCCACTACCACAAGAATCTCCTCTGCCACCAATAAGGGCACATGGCATTTGGGGTAAAATAAGATTAGAAACCCAAGCAAACAATTCTCTGCAAGTCCTTTCTGAGAGAGAGGGAGGTTAATCCTACCTCTAAGCAGATCAGACCATCAGTTACAGCTCACTGAAAACACATAACCTATGACCTTTTCTGGTTTAAACCCTAGTGTAATATTTCCTCTTGACAGAGACACACAGCGTTTTAAATGACAAAAAGAAAACGCCTCATATCCTAAAGTCATCATGCCTTTGGCTGCTGCATACCTCTGGCCTCCACAATAAGGTCTCTATGAAGTCCTTTACCCCTCCTCCAGATATGATGGATAGATCCTGCCTGTAAGGCTTCTACTTGCACATCCTGTACCACATACCCCAGTCACACTTGGAATTAGATGTATTAAAGAGGAGTACACGGACACAGGTTTAGGTATTTCTGGGTTTACAAATCCAGGCACTTCGGAGGAGAATTCTGGTTTAACAAGGTATCACGTTCAGTGTTCCAAACTGAAAGGAAATTTCTTTTCAGAGCAGAATGAACTCTGTTAGGCTTGTCTTTGTTTGGGTTTTGGGTTTTTTTTGGGGGGGTGGATTGTTTGATGAGTTTTGATGGGAATTTTGTGGTTTTCTTTTTTATCCTAACCATTTGCAGCTAGCATGTTAGAGCTCTGAAAACTAAAACCATTCCAAAGAATTTCTATAAATTCCTATTCTCCTCCCTCTGGGGTCCAGTCATGAATAATTACACAGGACTATGTAATTTAAAGGTACTTTTTGACCACAGAGGTTTTTTTCCCTTTGAAATGCTCAGAGTGCAGCATGTTGTAACTGTACTTTCTTTAACATAATCTCTACAATTTATTGTGAACAGACTGTCTTAAGCTACAGTTGAATGAAAAGTATCTTTTAAATGTTTTAGGCATTTTGTTCATTTCATATTCACATGACTATTAGATAGTTTGCCTGCAGGAATCTGTCAGAGCTTGCAAAAATAACAGCAAAATATAAAATTCACCATGAACAACCTCACCAAAGCTTTTTTTTTTCATTTTCACTACTTCTCAACACTGAAAATCTAATACAAAACTTGTGCATTACTCTGGTAACTTCTCCCAACAACTCTTCTGCTTCGCTGCCCAAATTTTCAATGCCCACAGTTTGTTCAAGGTCATAAACCCTTCCTGGATTAATTAAGCTCCTCAGTAAAAAAAAAAAAAAAGAGACTTGCTAGCTTAACTGATGTGGTCAAATACCTTTAAGACACAGCAGACATGATGAGACTCCAGGGTCAGATAGTAAAGGAAACAAACAACAACAAAAAAGAAACTGCTTGGAAATCCTTTGTTGCTGCCTGACCCGTTCTGGATAACAAGCACATGTTTGAAGGTGCCTCTGAGAAGGGGCAGGCAGGAGACGAATTCCAATGGACTAACAGACAGCGTGGAGACCCAATCTAATCTAGTTTAGCAAATTTCTGGCCTGGAAATGAATGTCAGGTAAAATTCAATCTGTTTGGATGATGGGGTCAAGAATAGAATGATGGAAGACAGCCCAAGACTTCTAATTGTGATTATCTGACTTCTAATTACCCCTGATCAAAGGCAAAATGGGAAATTGGACTCCTACCAATGTAAACATGAACCATAAAGGAATTCCAATCAGGTGATATTCATTTTACTTTAGATTCAGCTTTCTTTGAGACTAAAGGTAAAAAAGCGTAATTATGTAACCTGAAATCCAACAGACCTGCAGCCCTAACTAACAGATAATCAGGGAGAATGTCAGCCATGCTCTTGATATTCCAAGACAACCCAATATGAAGCACATTCATTTGTGCAGCCTGATGAGGGGAAGCATCACTGTGGAATAACACACTTCACAGACATGCTAGTGGAATAGAGTAACAGGATGGATTTGATACCATGGATTACAGAGGCACAGCTCATGATAAAGTCTCTGCAGGAAAATCAGGCTACGTATGAAAACAAGCTGTGTTCTGCTCTGAGTAGTGGAAGTTGCTGTTTCCTTATTCCACTACAAAGATAACAGTTTATGTACATACACATAAAACTTCATGATGCTAATTTTCCCTAGCAACCCATACAAAATCCTCACTTCTACCTCTGGCTGCTCTAACACATGAATATGTTTAGCACTGAAAGCTGGAGGGGAGTCACTTCCTTTTAAAGCTGTTAACTAAGCTCAGGTCAAACAGATTGTGGCCTTGCAATGACTCTGGACAATAAAAAAATAAAATAAGCAAAAAATTCTCTTTCTTGCTGAAACAACTTGATTTTAAAGAGCTCTGTCATCAGCTAAGTCAAGTCACATAAGGACATGCTGTTGTTCTCCAAGACATGACAAAAGCTACTTCCATGCTCTGTATCAGGAATGATTAAATAATGTTGTTTGAGTCAAGATACTGTCTGAACAGAGAGCAAGCCTAGTATTTTCCTTCTGTACCTGCTTCAAACACCTCAGGCTGGACAGTGGCCAACCATGCGCTGAAATATCTACATTGCTCACACCCTGACTAAAAGCATTACATGTATGTACCAAACTAAGCAGCATATTATTTCAGCACTACAAGTTCTTACAGTATTTAACACTTCAGCATTGGGATATGGATTACTTTAGCTACAGTAATAGAAATGGCAAAAGTGGCACTGTTAAGGTGACCAAAATAATAAGCTGAGATATATTTTTCAGCGATTGTTTCACAGTCTAGCAAAGGTAAAATATAGTTTTGTGAATAATTCATTTTGATGCATTCATCTTTCCAGAAATCACTCAGACCTGTCAACAAAGTCCAATTATACAAACCTAGATTTGCAGTGACTGGACTAGTACAGTTCTCTATGCATGTAAATTATTAACATGTAAAATAATTTAACAGCATCTCAAAGATTCTGCCCCTAACCACAGAGTTGTCTTTATTTGACTCATTGTCCAGTGCTTGGAGACCTCACAAGAACCTTTTTAAAGCATCTATTTATTGGTCTTCCACATTGTTACAAAACAAAGCTCAACTCTGCCCCATCTTCACACACCATTATGACATGGATCATTGACTTTAGATCTTCCTTGTAGGCTCCCTTCCTGGCCCATTCATTTCTGAAAGGTTTATTGCTCACTAGTTACTGATGTGCATCTCCTGGAAGCTGCAGGGCAAAATGAGAGTCCTGTGAGGACCATCTACCTTGTCAGAAAGTCGTGGGACAAGCATTTGTTCCAAAAAGGAATTCTATACCAGCTACTGTGCAGGTCCAGCACGTAATAAACCAAATTAGATCATTAGAAGTCTTTTAAGAAGGGCTTTTTCACACCACTTGGCACAATAAAAAGCCTCAAGAATGGTCAAAGATAAGGTCAGAGATACCACGAGGTCTCAGTAACTATTTCCTCGTCTTTTTCTCGAAGTTTTGTTTTACACAGACTCCTGGTTTAATTACACACAACCCAACGGTCTCTGCCACCTGCTTTGCTTTGTCAGATAACACCTCTCTCTCACAAACATTAGGGCTGGATGTGGCATTCCTATGGGGAACTGCAGCAGCATAATCACAGATCATTAATGGATATAATGACAGCTAAACAGCCAGGATGGACAGAGAACATATTCAAACACCCCACTCCAAGGTTTGACTTTTAGCTACTGTCAGATTAGCTACTATGCAGCAAGCAGGAATTCATTCTTAAACTCTAAGGCAGGAGATCAACCAAGAGAAAGAGTCACTTACCGGATCACATTTGATAACTTGTGATAGGAAATTTGTGAGGCCTTGATAGGAGAGGAAAGAGTTAGTGTTCCCCAGATGCAGGCCTTGCACAGCTGCTACCACACTGCCAGCTGCGATCATGGAAGGTGGGTTTGAAATAAATTTAATATCTGTATGAAGAAAGGAGAGAGAAAAAAAAAAAAAAGACTGAAATGATTGCTTTAGGAGAAGCCTGTCCATACACATACACTCTGCTACCAGCACGGCTTCAGCTGCCAACTATTGCATCCAAAACTGTGAGCAGAGAGGTGCCTCCTGCTCTAAACTCTTACAGGTCCAAACCTGTAAACACTTATCCACATGAGCAACTGCACTGCAGTGAGTGGCCCTTCCTAGCACTAAGCCTGCAAGGCCATTCATCACTTTGAGGTATTTTTATCATGAGCAGGGCCCCCATTCTTTAATGCTTAAAATGCAACTTAAAATACTTTGCTCATGTGAATAACGCCACTGGGGTCATTGGCACTATACATCTGAGGAAACCTGTTCACATTCTGAAGTGTTTTGCATGATCAGATCCTAGGTGCACTCTAATAACGAGTCCTCAGGCCCTTTAAAGCAGAAACCTTTGCACTGACATTCAAAGGAATATAGCTTTAATGAACAACAACATCAACAAAAAGAAAGAAAAGAGAGAGACGGCTTAACCCTGTCAGGAGGCAGATAATCCATATTTAAATTAAGGTTTCATCTTAAAAATGCTTTGTCTCAACCTAGTCTCTTGTCAGTGGCTGCCATCCATCCTGGCAACAGGGATTTAATGTAAATGTGGCATAACTAAGTGACGGGGGTCCCAAGAATTGGCGGACAATCAGTTACATTCTGATGTGACACCATGCTGACAAGAGGCTGGGCCCCCTTCCAGACTGCATTGCTGTAGGTCTCTCCACAAAGCCACTCCCATGATTCCTTAAGGGGCTATCTCTGCCATTTAGCATGTTTTTAGTTTGGGTTTTGTTTTGAGGGGTTTTTTTTAATAAGAATAATCCACATTTGAATGCTAAGGCTTTCTGCTGAACAGGAATGTGTTTGATCTGGGCAGTGTACACCTTGCAGGAGAATCAGAAACAAAGGAAGTAAGTGGCACAAGTAAATGTCTAATTTGTTGAGGAAGAAAGGGAAATGCCACATTGTACACCAGAACCTGAGATACATTCCTTCAGCTTTTATCAGAATACAACTTCCTCTGGGTTGAAAAAATATAAACCATCTGTCAAACCCTTGAATGAAATCAAAGGAATGGACAGCTTAGAGGGCTCAGTGGAACACTCTAAGTATTAAATCATGCATCTCCTTTATTATGATAAAATAACTTTTGTGTAAATGTTTTACCAGTGAAACCAAAGACTTCAGGACTCTATGAAAGTCCTGGCTCTGAGTCTATTCATACACCTCTGACACTCCATTGTGGCCCTGACCAATACCCACCTTCAAAGGGGCATTTCACCCAACATTCTATCAACCTTCAAAACTAAACTGGGATGATGAATTCTGGCCAAAGTTTTGTCATGCATTGCCAGCGAAAAGGCAAGCTTGATCTAAAGTCACCTCAGTTATGTTACCATGTCTCAAATAAATATACTTCATCCCCTTTTCCTAATCTGCCCCATTTCCAGGCAGATATAAGTACACCCACCTTCTAGCAAGCTGCTGTCATTCCCAAAACCCAGAGTAGTCCAGACAGCTTATTGGCACTATGCACATCCCAAAGCCAGTCCCTAACTGAAATGCTGACACATGGTGCAGGTAGACATCGGAACTGGAGGATTTCAGTAGGCAAGCACGAATCCCACCAAGACGGGGTTGCTCGGAGGGGTACGGTGGCAGCGCCTTCGCGACACTATTTACTGAGCTCCACAAACAGGACATGACCAAAATGTGTCAGTTTAATGAGTCTGTCCTGACAGGATCACGTTTGGGATTAATATTTGCGTTCTTCTTTTAAATGGAGCAGTAAACAAGAACATGAATTCATAGTCACACCCTCATTCTTTCCAAGGTGGAAAAGTGATAATGAAGTTTAAATGACCAGTTTGTGTCTGTCCCTATAACCACTCCAGACAAGCAGCATGGACTGCCTTTTTGTTGCAACTCAACAAGGAATTATTTGTGGCAGAGGCCACTAATTTCAGCATATTAATCAGGGGGCCCCTCTCGCCTGTAATTGGATGCCCCCAAGTGAAGAGTGTGGCATCATTGTCAGCCTCCATCGCCTCATCTTGCGCTATTGAGCGCTCAGGAACAAGGGGGCTTCGGTGAGATGAATTAGACCTGACACAGCCACAATGGGGTAGGGGGCCCCATCAATTGAAGCACACATCCCCAGTAGCCTATCTGAGACTTCATCCAAAAAGAATAAACAACTTCAGCGTTGTTAAAAAGAGAGAGAGAGAGAGAGAGAGGAGGGGGAGGAGAGAGAAGAATGCCAGCCACCCTGAAGGGAGGACAAAGCAGGCATATAGGCGCTGCAGCGCTTTAAAAAAAATTCCTAACAAGGCGAGTCACCCCTTTTCCTTTTTAAATGGAGCAGCAATTCCATCCGTCTGGAGAGCTGGGGGCTATGAATGAAAATCTTTTCATTGAGGCAAATCAAAACTGCGAACATAAATCACTTGCTGCAAGATGCAACAGGTTCCAACTGGTCACATACCTTGAGACTTCCAATTTTATAAAGGCCAGAGAATAGGAGAATTGTAACACGCTTGTTTCAAAGGGGATCTTTCTTTCTCCATGCGAGAGGAGCAAAGCAACAACAATAATAATAGCAATAATAATAATATAAAAGGAGCCTGGTATGTTTTGATAACCAGAGGAACATAATGAAATGCTGAAGCTCCAATATTTGTTGCTATTCATTGTTATGCTTGTATAGAGCTGCAGTTCTCCCTCAACACTGGTCTTAACTTGGGCCAAAAGAGGCCTGCTTCCTTTTGAGCTCTCCCTGCCTTGCTCGGCCATGCCAAAGCCCCATTCATTAAGCTCAATTATGTGTTAACTTCAAACAACCCCTGGTAATTTTTTTTTTTTTTTTTTTTTTTTTTTTTTTTACTTTTTCTCCCAAACCTACCACAGCACAAAGACATCCTTTGGTCAAAATGGATTTTTCAAAACCAAACCAAATCAAACAAATCCCCTTCTACTAGCCAGACAACTGAAGAGGGAGCTTAGAAGGAATTCCCCTCAATTTCACCTTGCAGCGTAACCTTCTCTTTCTGGAGCAAACACATACACACTCATCTACAAACACTTCCACAGCCTTCACCTTGTTAAGCCAACTGGCCAAGGTTTTATTTTCTAAGCAAGCATTATTCTGCATCTCCTCTTACGAGAACCTCCTTTACAGAAGAGGACACAGGCTGTACTTCCAGCAAAGGATAGACTGCACTTGCCCCTGAGGCCACTTAAGTGGGTGTCAGTGTTTCCAGTGGACTTTGGATTGGGCCCCACAGCATCCAGGCAGCACAATGCATTTGCAGTCCATCTAGGTTCATTTTGGCCAGGGGAAATACAACACAACCCAGCAACAGCAAAGCAAAGTCCAGATGCTACTTAAGCCACATGTGATCTTCACTAGCCAACAAAGAAGTCATGAGGAAAGCAAAAGGTAGAAAAAATCCTGCCATCCAAAAATAACAATAAAAACACAGAGCCTAGTGGCAGCTTTCCCCAGCGCTCCTTCCCCAGGCAATATTCCCAGCTTCAGGAGGGAGCTGAAGAGGGCCCCAACTCTGGTGAGCTCAGCGCTGGTTTTTTTTAAAAGCTAAGTAAAACTCCCAGAACATGGTTCTCATTTACTGATCCATTCTCCAGCTGTGGTGTGTACCAGTGTTAAATAAAGGCTCTGGATATGCTTCCTAAAAGCAACATAACAACACCGACAGTAGATCAAAGTACTGGACTCTTAGCAAGTCTCCAACCTTTGAACTACTCTTGTTTTCATCCCTGTCATTGCCAACACAACAACCCAGGTTAAACATCCCCATATCCAAAGGGGAGGCAGGGTAGCTGTTCCTTTTAGCTAACAGCCGAGGAAGCTTCAAACTTAGCAAATCACAGGTTCAGAGTCGCAGCAGCCTTATCTGGTAGAATCTGGCACGGAGGGTTTGACTTTCCCAAAATGTTGCTGCCGGTAGTTTGAAGGCTGTTTGAAGGTTGTAGCGCTCCCAACACCGAGCATTATTCCAGGCAACCTAACCTACGAGCTGCCTGTTACGCTGATGTTAGGCCCAAGATGAAGAGCAATGCCAGTGTTTATAAATTTCTCTTTTATGGCTTGGTTGTTCTATCTTTAGGCCACGCAAGTAAGGCCGATTCTGCGAAATAAAAAAAAAATTTGTTTTCTTCTGAGTGCCTGCAAATCTTTCTTCAATCTTTTTAATACCAAAAATCCATCTCTGGAAAATAAACTACACAACATTAATTTGTGCCATTGGCCACACACATCCCACCGAGGTTTTTCAAGTGTGGATACCACTACTCGGCGTCTTTGGAGGCTGGCCCTGCTCATGGCTTCAGCACAGCACGTGGTCAGGAGGGTGCAGATGGCAGCGGCTCGGTCCCGTGCCAGGAAAGCCTCTGTGCCGCGTGGCCCTCCTCCAATCCACCAGCCACCGAGGAGGGGGGGAAGAGGCAACTTGAAGAGGGAAGTTTTAAAACCCCCACGCAGAGCTATTCACAAGCAAAATCTCCCTCCGCCTTTAAAAACTGTCTTAAGAATGAATCCACACGGGGAGGGATTCCCCGCACGTGCAGTAAGCCTTTTGCAGCCCCCACACACACACACACACACACCCGGTGTGTGGAGGTGAAGACATCGTGCCACGCTGCGCTGCGACTCCACGGGCTGAGCTACAGAGAGGAGGGGGATCCTTCTCCCTCCCTGACAACAGCACCAACTCCACCTCAGAAGCGAAATATCTTCTGAAAAAAACCAACTTACCTCTGCAAAGTAATCCACCTTCTGCAAACAAGGGGCAATAATCTGGGCTTAAACTACCTCCCCACAGCTCTGCGAGTGCTTTAGACCACAGCTACGGGAAGCTTTACAAGCTGGGGGGTAGGCGCGTGTCGGGGAGCAACACGCTTTGCGCAACGTGCAGGGCTCATACCTGTAGCGCACAGAGCCACAAAAGTCTGAGCATGTTTACGGATGATCTGCTTGGTGTCCTCTACCAGAGGCATTTTAGTAAGGAAATGTTCAATGAAATCGTGGGGGGTCATTGCAGCCAGATTCCATTTCAGCTTATTCACCAGCAGCAGCTCCATTTGCTGCAAAGAGAAGAGGGAGGGAAGGGGGAAGGAGAGAAGAGGAAGGGGAAGAGTGTGGTTAGAGCCGCTCAGGACCGGCAGCATCGCAGCTGGGCCAGTCAGCTCCCGGATTGGCCACTTCCCCGGGGAGCAGGGGATGTGCTCTGGGGGGTCCCCCTAAGGTTCGGGGTGTGCTTTGGGGGGTCTCCCGGGGGTCAGGGTGTGCTTTGAAGGGCCTCCCCAAGGTGCAGGATGTACTCTGGGGAGTATCCCCGAGGTGCACAATGTGCTCTTGGGGGTCCCCTCGGGGTGCAGGGTCTGCTCAGAGGGGTCTCTCTGGGGCACGGGGTGTGCTACGAGGGGTCCCCCCGAGGCGCACAATGTGGT